>NW_026644679.1:0-214018 GCF_030020395.1 Manis pentadactyla | reverse complement strand
TATTAAGATTAGCATCCATAGGGTGGTGGGAGAAAGGGGAGGACTGTACAACACAGAGAAGGCAAGTTGTGATTCTATAACATTTTGCTATGCTGATGGACAGTGACTATAAAGGGGAATATAGGGGGGACCTGGTATTGGGGTAAGCGATAGTAAACAAAGTGTTCGTCATGTAAGTGTAGATTAGTGATACCAAAAAAAAAAGAAAAAAAGGCAGTTCCTGTGTGGTAACATCCAATGAGTTCTACAAAAGTGTATAAAGGGAATATAAAAGTGTAGTCAAGAGGTCTGTTTGTGTTTATAAAGAGGATCAAGGCCTAATTGGTCTAACCTGAAAATGAACTAAGATACTATATGAAAAAGAACTTCCAACATCAGCACTCTCTTGAAGACTCATACCAGAAGATGATCATCAAAAAACCCAAATAAAGATCATCGCGATGCTACAGCTGTAGATGCCCTCATCCCACCAGTTCCTGGATTTGCCATGGGAATGAAGAAGGAGATATCTAAGCTGGCCTGTGCATACAGTAAAACAACAAATTTGACTGGATCTATACTGTTGGAACTCAACCAAGAATTAGAAGTGCAAATTGTAGTACTCCAAAATCTTACGACGACAGACTATTTACTGTTAAAAGAACATAAGGGATGTGAACATTCCCCAGGAATGGGTTGTTTTAATTTGTCTGATTTCTCTCAGACTGTTCAAGTTCAGTTGGACAATATCCGCCATATCACAGATAAGTTTTCCCAAATGCCTAAGGTGACTAACTGGTTTTCTTAGTTTCACTGGAGGTGGCTTGTAATTACAGGTATGCTTTGGTTATGTAACTATCCTCCTATTATGTTAATGTGTGTGCACAATTTAAGAAACAGCTTAAAACCTATACATGCTGAAGTTACTCTACAAGAAGATATGTCAAGGAAATAATCAATCTTCCCAGGTTTTCTTCCGCCTGCTACTTCTATAGCTTTTCTTCTTCCTTCCTAATTACAACCCTTAAATAGAATTCATGCCTCATATCAAAGTTACCTAGTATCATAATTCTTCCAAGTCTTAAAGATACCTCAAGACAAATGCTGGGCTTAGAAGCTACAGGGCATAAATATGCAAAGAAATAAGAAGCTAACCATTTCAAACAATAAGGCTTCTCTCTCACTTACCAACTTTACATTTCCCTGTATGGCTCCAGAAGGTGACTGGTTAGCCAGAGCCGGGTAAGATTCCTCAAGGGAGGAACAACCTTAGACAGGCACAGTCGCAGGGGGTCATCAGGTGACAAATTGGAGATCAACAGAGGTGAGGCTTAGAACCTCACCCCCCTGTTCTGAGAGAAATCTTCTCCATACGTGGATGTTTTATTGCCCTTGTCTAGCTTTGATTAACACATAGTCTTCAGGCACACACCTGTTCATCTACATTTGCTCTCTTACAACACTAAACTATGTTTTCTACCTTAATCTTGTATGTACCTACCACTTCAGCATTTTATTACAAATAATAATAATAAAGAGAGAAATGTGGTATTCACATATAAATCAAGTGTAAATATCAAATGAGTATTCATATATGAACTGACTGTTTATAGATCATAATGCATGAGCACAACCGAAAGTTTCTGTGATGACTGCCCTTGTACTGTTCACCATGTAACTTATTCACTATGTAAGAATTTGTTCTCCATGTAAGAACTTGTTTGTTATGCCTCAGAAGATTGGAGACTGAAGAAAATTAGGCTTGGGGTGGATTAATGATTGTGCATTGAGCATTGATTACCCTACACAGAATTTTACTGTTGTTAACAACCATTTGATCTATAAATAAGAGAGATGCCCTCACAAACAAACCAAAGAAAATGTACACACTTGCAATTTTAAAATAAATAAGTAACCGGGATGTAATATATAGCATAAGGAATAGAGTCAAAATTTTGTAAGAACTTGGTATGGTGATAGCTGGTACCTAGAATTATCATGGATATATATGTTAAATCACTATGTTGTACACCTGAAACTAATGTAATGTAATACTGTTTGTCAACTACCCTTCAATAAAAAGTAAATATCTACAAAAAAAAAGAAATAGATGTATTAGATAGATGATAGATATTCATAGATAAGACGAATAGATTGACAGAGATGACAGATAAATAAGATATATATAGATGACAGATGATAGACTAGATAGAATAGATGATATAGGGAGGTTAGATTAGACAGACAGATGATAGATAGATACAGTTATGAACTGAATTTTTTTAGCCCTCACCTCACCATCTTCCACTCCTCTAAACCCCCGCCGCCACCACACACACACACACACACACACACAGACACATACACACACACAAGTTCATATTTGAATTGAGACAGGGTTGAAGCCCTAACCCCCACTGTCATAGTATTGGGAGGTGGGGCCTTTGGAGGTAAATGGGTTTTGAAGATATCATGAAGGTGTGGGTGGAGCTGCCATTATGCAATCAGTGCTATTAAGAGGAACAGAGGGCAGAGCTTTCTCCCTTGACCCTGTGAGAACACAGCAGGGATGCGGACATATGCAAGTAGGAAGAAGGGACATCACCAGGAACTGAACTGCCTTGGTCTAGGACTTCTGCTTCCAGAATAGCAAGAAATCAGTATCTATGGATGAAACATCCACTCAATGACACTCTGGTTATCAGCTTGAGTAGACAAACATAGATATGTAGGTAAACAGAGATGCACTTAGACGATGGATGGAGAGAGAATATGCATAGATTTATGTGCTTAGCTGTCTGCACAGGTATCTGTGTCCAACCACCTCCGCACTTTGAAGTCTGCTCCGTATGGGGGGAACACCAGGAGCACAACTTATGCACGTTTCTTTTTTGAAGTTTCGGCTGCAGTTTCCACTAACTGGGGTCTCCGTTAACTCTCAGCCGTGTGTGTGTGTCTGTGCGTGTGCGTGTGTGTGTGTGTACACCACTTCACCTATTGGACTACAATCACAGGAGATGCAAAAGAAACAAAGGAATGCAGGATAGGGCAAACATCTTGCAAACACTGACCAGAAAGAATAAAATTTTCCACTAGCCTCTGGGGATATCTTTGCCAAGTGTTTCTATGCAATTTTAGAAAGATATTTCTGGAAATATTGCTGGGACCACTCTGAACCATCAAGTTAGTTATGGTAATAAGCCAGGATAGGAGAGCAGCAAAGAGCGCCTTTGGTGTGTCCCCTATGTATCAGGACAACGTGTAAAGGCTTTAATTCTACTACACCACTTCATCACACCATGGATGACGTGGGATGAACTTATGCAACACCTTCATCTGTGAGTAAACAGTTACTTCAGAATCACATCCCTTAACAGAAAATAAATACGTGTGGGGACATAAACATTCCTAGAATTCCTGCCACCATCACCCAACTCTTTATGCTCAGTGCCCTTTAAATATGAACGGAAACATAGCTCTCAACGCTACTATTCCATTACAAATAGACCTCACTCACATCTAAATGCCTAAATGCATGGAAATTCAACCTCCACCTTGACAGCAGTGGGGAGCAGTTTCCCCACAAGCTAGCTGGCATGCCACCTCAGCAAGCCCATGGGCCACTTTCCCACAAGAGCCACGCGTGTCACCAAAAGGCAGTTTCCTTAACCAATGACTACACGCATGCTCTTTGGAGATGGGCCAACAAGGAGGGCCGCCGAGGTGACATCGGTGCACAGGCAAAAAGACATACTACTGGGCATGCACCTACCTCGGACCCCGAAGGCCAGCCATGGTGCTCCCTGCGTGGTGCCTTGCATATGCCCGCAGCTCACGCCACCACCACAACAGGAATGGTCCACGGGCAGAGAATCCGGAGGGCCCTGGCCCGCACAAGTTCAAGAGCCCAGCCGGCCAACCACACCATCCACACCCAGCAGACTAGTGCCACCTACACAGAAGTTCCCACCCAAGGCCACTCCTCTCAAGACCCAAACACAGCTAACTCACATAAACAAACACATGGAATTGAGACTGAGAAGGACACAGAGGAAGCAAAGTGCACCTAGTGACAGAACGTTGACAAAAGTGAGAAAACAGATACATAGACAGATGATTGATACATAGATTGAACAGATATACATACATATGGATGATAGATAAATTAGATAGATACACAGATGATAGTAGATAGATGATAGATCATAGATAGATAAACGACAGTCAGATAGACAGGTAGATAGATTACACAGATAGATAAAGAGATAAGTAGGTAGGAAGATAGGAAAGCATCATGCTAAACAAAGCTATCTTTCACTCAAGACAATCTATGTGCTCCCTTACAGGAGACTCACTTGAGATCCAAGGACACAGAAAACTACAAGCTGAAGAGGCAGGTTCAGGTATCCTACACAAGTGAAACAGAGAAACAAACAAACAAATGGATTCTGTTTGAGTCCCCTGGGACAGTCAGTAAAAAATAGCTCTACCTAGCCACGGTGAATTCTTTTCGTTTGGTTTCAGCAGTGCCCAGCCATAGATTTAGTGGTACAGCAACGTCCTTCTCATTTTTTCTCACCTCAGCAACTGAAATGCTATAATAATATGCGTCTGGGCTTTTGAAATCAGTGCATTTTATGATGTTCACGAATGTAAAGAAGTAATAACCACCTAAAGAGGGAAGTTTGGACACCCAAATAAACACGTCATTCCACAACACACTCTTTGTTCCCAACTACTCCTGTGGAGAAATAGGTGTTCCTTTTTATTTGTTCCTCCTCCTATCAGCATTGATCACGCCGATGTCCCTCAAACATGGTGGTGAGCAAAGCTCCAAATATACTTTTCGGTCTACAACAGGCCCAGAGGAAGGATACTTGTGGTCTTCAGGGAGGCCTTAGGCAATGAAGGAGGCTAAATACATTCAGCAAGTGAGAAGGAGGTAAAAGAGGACAGAGGACAGAGATACGGGTTCATGTCCCTGCACCACCATTTACTTTTTTTATAAGCACACGCCGCTGACTCGACCTGTAAGTGTCTCAGAGATATCAGTGCTCTAACTACGCCTAGTAACCTTGCAATATTTTTGGAACTATAATGTTGGGAAGAGACGTTGGCCATGTTGTCAACTGTTCTGTACATAAGGATAGATATGTAGACAAAAAGATGATTGACTCATAGATAGATAGAGAGATGATAGATGATAGATGATAGATAGACAGATACATAGATAGATAGATAGATAGATGATAGGAAAATAGATAGTTATATAGATAGAAAGATAGAAGGATATAAAGATATATATATATAGATACATAGATGGACAGATAGACAGACAGATAGACAGATAAAAATACCTACGATTAACAAAAAACTATTGCTCATAACCAGGAGATCAATGGTGAAAGCACATAGCGAAACTACAAACAAAAGGAAGAATGAAATCTAGTTTAAAAAGTGCAGTAAGCAGCCATAAGAAGAAAACAAATCCTTCCATTTGCTATGACGTGGATGGAGCTAGACTGTAGTATGCTCAGTGAAATAGGCCAGGCAGAGAAACACAAGTACCAAATAATTTCACTCTTGTGTGGAGTATAACAACAAAGAAAAACTGAAGGAAAAAATCATCAGTAGACTCACTGAACCGGAGAGTGGACTAACAGTTACTAAAGGGAGAGGGACTTTGTAGGGTGGGTGGGAAGGGAGGGATAAGGGCGGAGAGAAAGTTAGGGGACATAAGGTTTAGCATGCATAATGTGTGGGTTCTGTGGGTCATGGGCATGGCTGTACAACACAGAGAAGACAAGTAGAGATTTTACAGCATCTTACTACACGCTGATGGAGAGCAACTGTAATGGGTTGTGTGGGGGGGGACATGGAGAAGGAGTCTACAGCATCCAACTTCGCTGATGGACAGCGACTGTAAGAGGTTTTAGGTGTGTACTTGGTGAAGAGGGGAGCCTAGTAAACATAATGTTCTTCACGTTATTGTAGATTAATGATAACAAAAAAAAGTTTTTAAGTGCAGTAACGGCACAGATCTGAATCATCAGAATAAAAGGACAGGCTTTGAATGCTCCAATCAAAAGACACAGGGTTAGAAGAAGGGATGAAAACTCAAGACCACCTATGTGCTCCCTTACAGCAGACTCACTTGAGATCCAAGGACACAGACAAACTTCATGCCGAATGGGTGGGTATAGGTACCCTACACAAGTGAAAGTGAAAAAGAAACAATCAAACAAATGGATTCTGTTTGAGTCCCCAGAGACAGTCAGTAGGAAATAGCCCTATCTGGCCACCATGAATTATATTTATTTGGTTTCAGCAGTGCGCAGCCATGATTTAGTGGTGCAGCAACGTCCTTCTCATTTCTTCTCACTTCAACAACTGAATTACTGTAATAGTGTGCGTCTGGGTCTTTGAAATCAGTGGTTTTTATGATGTTCACGAATGTAAAAAAGTAATAACCAGTTAAAAAGGGAAGTTTGGACACTCAAATAAACACGTCACTCCACAACACACTCTATGCTCCCCACTGCACCTGTCTAGAAATTGGTGTTCCTTTTTATTTGTCCCTCCCTCCTATCAGTGGTGATCATGCCGATGTCCCTCAAACATCTTTGTGAGCAAAGCACCAAGTTTACTTTCTGTAGACAACAGGCCCAGAGGAACAATACTTGTGGTCTTCAGGGAGCACTTAGTCAATGAATGTGGCTAAATACAGTCAGCATGTGAGAAGAAGATAAAAGAGGATAGAGACACAAGTTCAAGTCCCTGCACCACTATTTCCTAGTTTTGTAGGTACAAGTGGTTGACTTGACCTGCAAGATTCTCCGTGAACCCAGTGCTCTCCAAACGGCCTAGTTACCATGTAAGATTTGGGAAGCATAATGTAGGGAAGTGACATAGGCTGTGTTGTTAACTGCCCTGTACACAAGGTCAGACGGGCATATAAATAGATGATTGATTGATTGATAGACAGATAGATAGATAGATAGATGATAGATAGATAGATAAATAGATAGATAGATATATAAACAGACAGATAGATAGATATAGGTACATATCAATTGACACAAAGCTGTTGCTCATAACCAACAGAGCAATGGTGAAAGCACATAGCGAAACTACAGACAAAAGAGAAGACAGATATCTAGTTTAAAAAGTGCAGTAAGCAGCCTTAAGAATAAAACAAATCCTACCATTTGCAACAAAGTGGATGGAGCTAGACGGTATTATGCTCAGTGAAATAGGCAAGGCAGAGAAAGACAAGTAGTAAATGATGTCACTCATGTGTGGAGTATAACAACAAAGAAAAGCTCAAGGAAAAAAACAGCAGCAGACACACAGAACCTGAGAGTGGACTAACTGTTACCAAAGGGAAAGGGACTGGGCAGGGTGCGTGGGAAGGGAGGGATAAGGGCGGGGAGAAAGGGAATGGGCATTAGGATAAGCATATATAATGTGTGGCGTGGGGGGAGCATGGGGAGGGCTGTACAACACTGAGAAGACAAGTAGTGATTGTATAGCATCTTACTACACGTTGACAGACAGCAACCCTAATGGTGTGTGTGGGGGGACAAGGTGAAGGGGTCTACAGCATCCAACTATGCTGATGGACAGCGATTGTAACGGGGTTTTCGGGGGAATTTGGTGTACTTGGTGATCATAATGTTCTTCACGTGATTGTAGATTAATGATAACAAAAAAAATTTTTTAAGTGCAATAAGTACACAGCTCTCAATTGTCAGTATAAAGGGACACGATCTGAGTGCTCCAATCAAAAGACACATGGTTAAAAGAATGGATGAAAACTCAAGACCACCTAAGTGCTCCCTTACAGGAGACTCACTTGGGATCCAAGGAAGAAGACAAACTACAAATTGAGGTGGTGGGGACAGGTGCCCTAGACAAGTGAAACTGACAAAAAAAAAAAAGATATGCTGAAGGGTTTGAAGATGGCGGATCACGTGAGAGGGGAGGCGGAATCCTCCTCCCAAAACCAAAACCATATACATACGTACTATATGGAAATAGAACAACTACACCAAATCCTGGAAGAGCAGCAGGGAAGAACGCTGCTTTGGCAGGCTGTCACCTCAAGGAGAAGTGTGACGTACAGTCCTGGAGAAGTGCTCTGGGAGCATGAACCTACCGTAAATGTACTGTGCTCTGGAGGATCGGTGGGGATGGAAAGAAAAGACAGGCGGAAGACTTCGAGAGACTTGAGATTCGGGATAGAAAGAAAAGACAGGCGGAAGACTTCGAGAGACTTGAGATTCCAGCCACATGTGGGAAAACACAGGGATCCACAACTGGCGGCTGTGGGACAAAAAAATGGCAGAAAGTCTGAGAGACTTCCTAACAGAGAGAGAACTGCTAAAGGGGCATGGCTTCCACAGGGCTTGCCGCTCAGGAGAAAGGACAGGTGCGCCAAACTGAACAGGTGCACTCTGCCCGGCAGGTGGGGAGCTTTTCAGGAATTCCGGGCGCTCCATCCCCCCGGCTGGCCTCGCAACTTCGAGGCCCCTTACCGTGATGTGACTGGTACACGGACTACATCACAACCAGCACAAGCCTGCAAAACGGCCGCCCCCACCTACGGTAGCTTCTCCCTGTGTGCTCTGCAAACTGGCCCTGGCAGTGGAGACAGGCACTGCGACCGGGAAGCAGGAAAGACCTCTTTACTCCCGGCAGGGGTGCGCACTGGCACCGCTCCCCTGGGACACCTGCCATCCCCCCAAGGGCTGAGCATCCCCAGAGAGTAACGCTTCTGGGAGCTAAATGGCGCCACCTACAAATATGAACCTTCAAAGGAACCTCGTAACTGGACTCGAATCAATCGTACTGTGAATGAGGTCTCAAAATAAACATCAGGAGCATGCTCAGGGAGCTACAGAAAATAAAACCTTCACTGTCTCTGGAGTGCTATTCTCTCTCTCTGTCTCTCTGTCCCTGTCTCTCTCTCTCTCTCTCTATCCCTCCCAGGAGCGCTGCTGAGGCCATGTTCTGAGAGGGGTGCTGCGACAACTGAGCAGGAACAGCACAGCTCTCGGGTCCACCCAGCCTATGTCAGGACAGTCCCACATGGGCTCTGACTGAACTGCATATGGGGGACGCCGCTCGTCTAACACCGCAGGAAAGACAACAGTGCCGCATGCAAGCCTACCCATCAATGGCTAGAGGCTACGTGGCTCCACCGATACCAGGTGACGTCAAAACCCCTGTCTTCATCTCCTTGGCAATCTTTTTTACCTAAGACCCTTGAAAGCAGTACATGGTAAGATACAACCTACCAGTCTAAACACCACCTCACCTCTCAGTTTTACGCTAGATGTTCCTGCATCACAGCTTCTCCTCATCGTTCCAGTTTTCTCGGCTCTTTGGTGATCTGGAAAAAAGGAATAATTAGTCAGATTTGGAGTGAAGTGGTATGGGGTTTAGTAAGATTCTGTTTAACCACAATCAGTAGAACCAAAAGACACCCTTTAGTATGGGAGAATATATTCACTGATGCAGTATTTGATAAGGCGTTTCCATTAAAAACATATATCAAGAGCTCACGAACCTCAACACACAAAAAGCAAATGAATTCAATTACAAAATGGGCATAGGATCTGAACAGACACTTCTCCACAGAAGCAATTTCAGGTTTCCGACAGGCACATGAAAAGACGCTCCACATAGCTAACCATCAGAGAAATGCACATTAAAACCACAATGGGGTATCACCTCACACCAGTTAGGATGGCCACCACCCAAAAGACAGACAACAGATGTCGGCAAGGGTGTGGAGAAAGGGGAACCCTCCTACAGTGCTGGTGGGAATGTCAGTCAGCTCAACCATTGTGGAAAGCAGTATGGAGGTACCCCACGTAAACATAGAACAGAAATACCATTTGACCCAGGAATACTTCTCCTAGGAATTTACCCTGAGAGTGCAAGAGCCCAGTTTGAAAGGGACAGATGCACCCCTATATTGATCACAGCACTCTTTACAATACCCAAGAAATGGAAACAACCTTAGTGTCCATCAGGAGGTGAATGGATAAAGAAGATTTCGTATATACACACTATATAATATCATTCAGCCACATGATGAAAAGAAATCCTCCCACCATTTCCAACAACACGGACAGAGCTAGAGGGTGTTATGCTCAGTGAAATAAGCCAGCTGGTGAAAGACAAGTATCCAAGGATTTCACTCCTATGTGAGGTATGAGAACAAAGCAAATTAGAAATTAAAAACAGCAGCAGACTCACCGAACCCAAGAATGGTCTAACAGTTACCAAAGGGAAAGGGACTGGGAGGACGGGTGTGAACGGAGGGATAAGGGGGTAAAGGGGGCATTACGATCCGCACACATAATGTAGGGCATGGGGGGCCACGGGGATTGCAGTATAACACACAGAAACAGGTAGTGAATCTATAGCATCTTACTATATTGATGGACAGCGACTGTAATGGGGTGTGGATAGCAGACTTGATAATGGGTTGGAAGGGGGAGGAGGGGGAGTCTAGCAACCATAATGTTGTCATGTAATTGTACATTACTGACACCAAAAAGTAAATAAATAAAAGTGATTCTGTTTGAGTGCCCAGAGAGACAGTAGAAATTAGCCATTCCCGCCACCTTGGATTCTTTCTGTTCGGTTTTGGCAGGGCCCAGTCATAGATTCTTTGGTATCGCGAAACCTTCTCATTTTTTCTCGCCTCAACAACTGAATTGATGTAATAATATGCATCTGGGCTTTTGAAATCAGTGGATTTTATGATGTTTACGAATGTAAAGAAGCAAAAACCAGATACTGAGGGAAGTTTGGATGCTCAAACGAACACGTCACTCCACAACACACTATTTGCTACCAACTGCTCCCGTCTAGAACTCGGTGTTCCTTTTTACCTGTCCCTCCTCCTATCAGTGGTGACACCGATGTCCCTCAAACATGGTGGTGAGCAAAGCACCAAATTTACTCTTCTGTCTACAACAGGACTGTGGTACAGGTCCTCTCAGAGGAAAAGCAGTAGCAGCGGGAGAAAACCCAAAGACATAGACATAGAAGACCGTACAGTAAAATGAAAACTGACACAAGGGACTTCTGAGACCTGTACTTATTTCCTTCAAAGACACGAAAGAAGCCGCCCCCATACAACAAAACTGCACCACTACAGAGAAAGCACAGGCAGAGAACAAGAAGAGATCTGGAATCTTACCCCCACTGGGCCAGGGAGAGGAGTCATCACAGCAACAGCAGCATCAGCTGGGGCTTGCCCCACACTCTCTGTGCTCATCGCCATTAAAGATAAGTTCGTGGGCTTGGCTCGCTGTGGCTCTCCCTAAGCACCCGGAGGCATACACAGCGGGGACTGAGGGGTCGTCAGTGGCATCTCACCCACATTTATGTTCGCACGGTTTGGAACATAATGAACGGTTGGCAGACGAGCGAGCAGCACAAGGTATCACTGAACGGGAAGCTGAGCTCTGAAGCCGAGTCCAGTCATTCACTGTCACCACTGTTCAACAGATCCCGTGACATGAAGATTGATGTGCACGAGCTGACACACTCACATTTCATAAGAGAGGTCCTCACCAAGTACAGAGAAGGGAGAGGAGGGCACGCCTAAGTGAGAATGCACGGTAGCCTAGAAGAGGAGGTGACTAGAGAGGTGGGTCTTCAACGATCCTTGTTCTTCTGCTGGGGTGAAATGTCTTAAAAACCAGAAGCAAGAGGTGGGAACCCCCAGAGGAAATAATTCAGAGACAAAAAGGCACAAGACAGGATCTTTTCAAGGAGCAGGGAGCTTGGCTCATAGGGATGGAGATGTAGACAAAGTGAAGGTCAGACCGTGAGTTGGGGCTGGAGAATTTCACATTTTATTCTGTAACAATGTCAGTGCTTCCACAGTGAAGCAGTGAACAAGCAGGGCCTAGGTGCACCAGGAAAGACCTGAGAAACCAGAAGCAGGGTTACTGACACGGGACATGAGCTCCACAGGTTATAACATAAAGGATGAAGATTCAGGATCGGGAATGGACAGGCTGCTGAGAGGAGGCGAGGTTGCCCCGCAAGCATCCAACTTGGCTGATGGGCAAGAATGGTGACACCATTGAGAGCAAGAGTCTAAAGGAGAAGCATTTTAAAAATAAAAAGTTTTTCCCAGTTTACTGTGTTGTATTATTCACGTACAAGACACAGGCCCCCAAACCTAGATCAGAGAGAAAATCTGGGCGGCTGGTCCCAGTCAGAATGCGGGATGTGGCTATGCTAAGACCCGGTCGCCTGGCTGGCCATGGCCGAGAAGGCATGCCTGGCTCCAGGAGTCCCAGAGAAGCTGGGAAGGCCCGGGAAAGGGCGGGCCGTTCCCCGGACAGCATGTGGGTGCCTCTGTGCCTGGCTGTGTGCAGGCCCTGGCCTCCGGGATCATGGGGGGTGCAGGGGTGGCAAGGCAGTTGATGCACACCGCGCCCCGGATGCTGAGCCCATGCATAGCCGGCACCCAGACGGGCTAAGCTGTGACAGACGAGGGCACTGCAGCCTTCGACGGACCCATGGTGGTCTCGTTGGTCTGAACATCTGCACGACCCTCAGTGGGCAGTCCCGTGGGCTAGGGATACTACGGTGGTTGGCCTTGGGGTCTCACCGTGGCCTTGGACTAGGGTCTCCTCTGGGTGGGGCTGGTGTGCTTAAGCCAATGGGGACGTGGTGTTCCGGCTCCTGGGTGATGTCACAGTGGCCCAGGCCACTTTGTGATGCGTCCCCTGGCTGATATACATACAAGGCTCACCATAGCTGTTCAGCTCAGTGTGTGCTAGGCCTGAGAAAGAGTTAGTGGCAAAGGAGACCCTCTCCACAGCTTCACACAATTTCCTCGGATCCTTTGGCACACGCCATAACCAATTTTTCCGTGTGCACAGTTTCATCCTTACTAAGTTTCGTACCGCACAATGCCCACCGACTCCCCAGCACCACCTTCTTCACCCGCTGGTCCTTCCCCTCCCCGGGTCGCTGCCCCCTACCCCTCCTGCCAGGGAGCACCCTGCACCTGCCCGCTGCCCTGGTCACAGGCTCTTCCACCGGGATCCTGTGCCTTTAGCAGCTGGCATTTCCCAATTTTCACAGCAGAGTTCCCACTTCCACGGGGAGCAGTCCTGGGCCTCTGGACCATCCTAGTCTCTCAGCAGATGCTGGAGAGAGACCACCTAGACGAGCACCTCCTCTTCAGGGCACACGGGCACCACTACCAGCCCGCCTCGTGGTGTACTGCCTCTGCAAAACCGCCATAAAGAGTCAGCCAACAGACAAGGCCTTGGGCAGCACAAGCACCGGCCCAATGGCTGGCTCTGACGCTCAGGACGAAATGATGGACACGACGCCACCATCGCTGGCTATCATCTTTGTGCCCTCCCCGGCCACGCACGAGGTCATGGGCAGCACCACCGCTGGTCTACTGTGCACCCCAGACAAGCAACGCAAGGGCAGTCATCATCTGGTCTCATCTGGACCCATACGATGCTGTGGGAGGCACATACGACGGCCTCGCCCCTGTCCATAAGTGAGCCTCGGACCCGATGGGCACTCCAACGCCCTCGGGAAAGGCTCATACAAAGGCCCCCAGCCCCAGACTAGGCCCCCGCACCACCATTTAATAGTTTTGTAGTCACATGCTGTTGACTCGACATTCAAATGTCTCAATGAACCCAGTGCTGTCTGTCTCTAGGGCCGAGTTACCTTTCAGGCTTTTGGGAACATAAGTAGGGAAGTGACATATAAGCCATCTTGTGAACTGTTCTGTACGTAAGGATAGTTGGGTAGATAAAAATGATGATAGATAGCACAGATAGACAGATAGATAGATGATAGATTAGATAGGATAGATGATAGGTGGAAGGAAGGAAGGAAGGAAGGAAGGAAGGAAGGAAGGAAGGAAGGAAGGAAGGAAGGAAGGAAGGAAGGAAGGAAGGAAGGAAGGAAGGAAGGAAGGAAGGAAGGAAGGAAGGAAGGAAGGAAGGAAGGAAGGAAGGAAGGAAGGAAGGAAGGAAGGAAGGAAGGAAGGAAGGAAGGAAGGAAGGAAGGAAGGAAGGAAGGAAGGAAGGAAGGAAGGAAGGACGGACGGACGGACGGACGGACGGACGGACGGAAGGAAGGAAGGAAGGAAGGAAGGAAGGAAGGAAGGAAGGAAGGAAGGAAGGAAGGAAGGAAGGAAGGAAGGAAGGCAGGCCATGGTAGATAGCCGTGTTGTTAACTGTAAGGCTGGGGTCACTGATGGGAGGAGCAAGCACGTCGGACACTGACAAAGTGCCAATATCTCCAGCTGCTGCCCCCTCCCACATGGGACACTGATAATGTGCTGAAGTTCCTGGCTGTTGCCCCGTCCCAAACTGAAAAATATGCCTTGGGCTAGCCAAACCACGCATTGCTATAAATCTAAGCTATGCCTCCCCCTACCTCTTTAAAATCTCGCTCCCTGTCTACTTACGTGTGAATTCCCCAGCCTCCATTTCTATAGACTAGGGAAATCTCGCCCGGGTGTTTGCATTCATATAAACTACCGGGAACTTAGTTGCCTCTCTTCACCTGCTTATTTCAGCTAGAATTATCTTACACTGTTCTGTACATAAGGATAGATGGGTAGACAAAAAGGTGACGACAGGTACATGACAGATAGATGACAGGTGACAGATGATAGATTAGAAATAGATACATTAGATAGATGATAGATATTCATAGATTAGATGAATATATTGAGTGATGACAGACAGATAAGATATATATAGATGACAGATGATAGACTAGATAGGATAGATGATATAGGTAGGTAAGATTAGACAGATAGATGATAGATATCGATAGATTAGTTAGACAAGAGATAGACGATAGATACAGAGTTATGGACTGAATTTTTGGTCCCTCAATTCACCATCTTCCGCTCCTCCTAAAGCCCTGCCCCACCACACAAACACACACACACACAAACCCACAAAGTTCATATTTGAATTGAGTCAGGGTTGAAACCCTAACCCACACTCTCATGGTATGTGGAGGTGGGGCCTTTGGAGGTAATTAAGTTCGGAAGATATCATGAGGTTGTGGGTGGAGCTGCCATTACGCAATCAGTCCTATTAAGAGGGTCATAGGATGGAGCATTCTCCCTCGACCCTGTGAGGACACAGCAGGGATGTGGCTGTATGCAAGCCAGAGGAAGGGACCTCATCAGGAATTGAACTGCCTTGGTCTTGGAATTCTGCTTCCAGAATGGCGAGAAATCAGTGTCTATGGATGAAGCCCCCTCTAAATGACACTCTGGTAATCAGCTTGAGTAGACTAAACAGATATGTAGGTAAAGAGAGATATACTTAGAGGATGGATGGAGAGAGAATATGGATAGATATCTGTGCTTAGGTGTCTGCATAGTTATCTGTGTCCAACAACCTCTGCACTTTGAAGTCTATTCTCTATGGGGGGAACACCAGGAGCACAACTTATGCACGTTACTTTTTTAAAGTGTGGGCTGCAGTTTCCAATAACTGGGGTCTCCGATAACTCTCAGTCATGTGTGTGTGTGTGTGTGTGTGTCTGTGCGTGTGCGTGTGTGTGTGTACACCACTGCCCCTATCGGTCTAAAAATCACAGGAGATGCAAATGTAACAAAGGAACGCAGGATAGGGCAAAAGTCTTGCAAACTATGACCAGAAAGAGTAAAATTATCCACTACCCTCTGGGGATATCTTTGCCAAGTGTTTCTAGGGAATTTTAGAAAGATCTCGATGGAAATGGTGCTGGGACCACTCTGAACCATCAAGTTAGCTAAGGTAATAAGCCAGGACAGGAGAGCAGCAAAGAGCTCCCACGGTGACTCCTATGTATCAGGCCAAGGTGTACAGGCTTTAAATCCACTACAGCACTTCATCTCACCATGGCTGACATGGGATGACCTTATGCACCACCTTCATCCGTGAGTAAAAAGTAACTTCAGAATCACCTCCCTAAACAAAAAATAAATAAGTGCGGGGACATAAACATTCCTAGAATACCTGCCACCATCACCGAACACTTTATGCTCAGCGCCCTTTACATACGAATGGAAACATAGCTCTCAACGCTAGTATTCCATTTCAGATAGACCTCTCTCACATCTAAATGCCTAAATGCACTGAAACTCCTACCCCACCTTGACAGCAGAGGGGAGCAGTTTCCCCACAAGCTACCTGGCATGTCACATGAGCAAGCCCATGTGCCACTGGAGCACAAGTGTCCCGCGTGTCACCAAAGGTCAGTTCCCTTAACCAGTGATTATACACATGCTCTCTTGAGATGGACCAACAAGCAGGGCGGCCTAGGTAACATCGGTGCACAGGCAAAAAGACCTACAAATGGGAATGCACCTGCCTCGGACCCCGCAGGACAGCCAGAGTGCTCCCTGCGTGGGGCTTCAGATATGCCTCACAGATCACGCAGCCGCCAGAGCAGGAAAGGCCCAGGGACAGAAGGCCGGATGGCCTTGGCCTGCACAGGTTCGAGCCCAGCACGTCAACCAAACCTTCCACACCCAGCAGACTCGTGCCACCTTGACAGGAGAAGTTCTCACCCAAGGCCACTCCTCTCAATACACAAACACACAGCTAACTCACATAAAAAAAACACAAGGAATTGAGACTGAGAAGGACACAGAGGGATCAAAGTGTACCTAGTGACAGATCGATGACAAAAGTGAGAAAACAGATGCATAGACAGATTACAGATACATAGAAAGGATTGACATACACACATATAGATGATAGAATAATTAGACTGACACACAGATGACAGTAGATAGATGTACAACATAGACAGATGACAGATAGGTAGATAGGTAGATACATTACAAAGATAGATAAAGAGATAGGTAGGTAGGTAGATAGGAAAGCATCAGACTAAACAAAGTTATCTTACAGTCAAGATCATTTAAGGGCTCCCTTAAAGGAGAGTCACTTGAGATCCAAGGACACAGACAAATTACAAGCCGAAGGGGCCGGGACAGGTACCCTATACAAGTAAAACTGAGAAACAAACAAATAAATGGATTCTGTTTGAGTCCTCAGAGAGAGTCAGTAGAAAATAGCTCAATTTGCCACCATGAATTCTTTTTGTTTGGTTTCAGCAGTGCTCAGGCATAGATTTAGTGGTGAAGCAACTTCTTTCTCATTTCCTCTCAAATCAAAAAATGAATTGCTGTATTAATATGCGTCTGGGCTTCTAAAATAATTCCTTTTTATGATGTTCACGAATGTAAACAAGTAATAACCACCTAAAGAGGGAAGTTTGGACCCTCACATAAACACTTCACTCCACAACACACACTTTGTTCCCAACTGCTCCTGTCCAGAAATAGGTGTTCCTTTATATTTGTCCCTCCACCTATCAGCAGTGATCACGACGATGTCCCTCAAACATGGTGGTGTGCAAACAACCAAGTAAACTTTTCTGTTGACAACGGGCCCAGACGAAGGATACTTGTGGTCTTCAGGGATCACTTACTTACTGAATGTGGCTAAATAAAGTCACCAAGTGAGCAGGAAGTATAAGAGGACAGAGGACAGAGAAACGGGTTCAAGTCCTTTCACTTCAATTTACTGCTTTTGTAAGCACACGCGGCTGACTCTACCTGAAAGTGTATCGGTGAACACAGTGCTCTCCTTATGGCTTAGTTACCTTGCAAGATTTCTGGTATAATAATGTAGGGAAGAGACATAGGCTATGTTGTTAACTGTTCTGTACATAAGGATAGATGGGCAGACAAAAAGATGATTGATTCATAGATAGATAGGTAGACAGACGACAGATGAAAGATAGATAGATAGGTATATAGATTGATAGATGAAAGACATTGTAGATACATGATAGGAAGATAGATAGATAGATAGATAGATAGATAGATAGATACATAGATACATACATTCATACATATATACATACATACATACATACATACATAGACAGACCATTAGATAGATACAGATACATATCAATTGACACAAAGCTATTGTTCATAAACAGGAGTTGAATAGTGAACAACATAGCTAAAATGCAAACAAAAAGGAAGAATTAAATCCAGTTTAAAAAGTGAAGTAAGCAGCCTTAAGAAGAAAACAATTACTACCGTTTGAGATGACGTGCATGGAGCTAGACGGTAGTATGTTCAGAGAAATAGGCCAGGCGGAGAAAGACAAGTACCAAGTGATTTCACTCAAGTGTGCAGTATAACAACAAAGAAACCTGAAGGAAAAAAACAGCAGCTGTCTCACAGAACCCGAGAGTTCAGTAAAAATTACCAAAGGAAAAAGGACTGGGCAGGGTGGGACTGAAGGGAGGGATAAGTGTGGGGAGGAAGAACGGGGGCATTAGGATTAGAATGTATAATGCGTGGGGTCGGGTGAGCATGGGAGTACTGTACAACACAGAGAAGACTTGTACAGATCATATAGCATCTTACTACTCACTGATGGATAGCGACTGTAACGGGGTCCGTGGGGGAGGAAATGGTGAAGGGGTCTACAGCATCCAACTACGCTGATCGACAGGGACTGAAGAGGTTTTTCAGGGGGACTTGGTGAAGGGGGGCGCATAGTATACATAAAGATCTTCACGTGATTGTAGATTAATAATAAAAAAATCCTTTAAGTGCAATAAGTGCAGAGTTCTGATTCATCAGAATAAAAGGTCAGGCACTGAGTGCTGCAAACAAAAGACACGGGGTTAAAAGAAGGGATGAAAACTCAAGGCACCTATGTGCTTACTTACAGGAAACACAATTGAGATCCAAGGACACAGACAATCTACAAGAAGAAGATGTGTGGACAAGTACCATACACGAGTGAAACTGAAAAACAAACAATCAAACAAATGGATTCTGTTTGAGTCCCCTGAGACAGTCAGCAGAAAATAGCCCTCTCTGGCCACCGTGAATTCTTTTTGTTTGGTATCAGCAGTTCCCAGCCATAGATTTAGTGGTGCAGCAACATACTTCTCATTTTATCTCACCTCAACAACTGAGTTGCTGTAATAATAAGCATCTGGGCCTTTGAAATCTGTGGGTTTTATGATGTTCACGAATGTGAAGTTCTAATAACCACCTAAAGAGGGAAGTTTGGACACTCAAATAAACACGTCACTCCACAATACACTCTTAGCTCCCAACTGCTCCTGTCTAGAAATTGGTGTTCCTTTTTATTTGACCCTCCATCCTATCGGCGGTGATCACGCTGATGTCCTTCAAACATGGTGGTGAGAAAAGCAGCAAGTTTACTTTACCGTGACAACAGGCCCAGAGGAATGATACTTGTGGTCTTCAGGGAGCACTTAGTCAATGAATGTGGCTAAATACAGACAGCAAGTTAGAAGGAGATGAAAGAGGACAGAGGATAGAGACACGGGTTCAAGTCCCAGCACAACCATTTCCTGGTTTTGTAGCTACACGCGACCAACTCTACCAGCAAGTGTCTCGGTGAACCCAGTGCTCTCCCTACAGCCTAGATACTTTGCTGGATTTTTGGAAGCATCGAGTAGGAAAGTGATATAGGATATATGGTAACTGTTCTGTACACAAGGACAGATGGGCAGACAAAAATATGATTGTTCGATTGATTGATAAATTGATAGACAGACAGATAGATAGATATAGCTACATATCGATTAACACAAAGCTACTGCTCATTACCAGGAGAGCAATGGTGAAAGCACATAGCGAAACTACAAACAAAAAAGAAGAATGAAATCCAGTTTGAAATGTGCAGTAAGCAGCCATAAGAAGAAAACAAATCCTAACATTTGCAATAACGTGGATGGAGGTAGAGGGTATTAGGCTCAGTCAAATAGGCCAGGCAGAGAAATACATGTACCAAATGATTTCATTCATGTGTGGAGTATGATAACAAAGAAAAACTGAAGGAAAAGACAGCATCAGACTCACAGAACCCGAGAGTGGACTAATAGTTACCAAAGAGAATGGGACAGGGGAGGATTTGTGGGAAGGGAGTACTAAGGGCGGGGAAAAAGAATGGGGGCATTAGGATTAGCAGGTATATATGAAGGGTGGAAGGTCATGGGTAGGGCTGTACAACACAGATAAGACATGTAGTGATTCTACAGCATCTTAGTACATGCAGACGGACAGCGACTGTAACTGGGATTTGGGGGGACATGGTGAAGGGGGTAGACTGGAAAACATAATGTTCTGTATGTGATTGTATATTAATGAGAACAAAAAAAATTTCAAAGTGCAGTAAGAGCACAGCTCTCAAATATCAGAATAAAAGTACAGGCTTTGAGTGCTCCAATCAAAAACGCAGGGTTAGAAGAACTGATGAAAACTCAAGACCATCTACGTGCTCCCTTACTGGAGACTCACTTGAGATCCAAGGACACAGACAAACTACAAGCTGAGGGGGCGGGGACAGGTACCCTATACAAGTGAAACTGAGAAACAAACCAGCAAGTGGATTCTGGTTGAGTCCCCAGAGAGAGTCAGTAGAAAATAGCCCTACCTAGCCACCGTGAATTCTTTTTGTTTGATTTCAGCAGTGCTCAGGCATAGATTTAGTGGTGCAGCAAGTTCCTTCTCATTTCCTCTCAACTCAACAAATGAATTGCTGTAACAATATGCGTCTGGGCTTTTAAAATCATTGCATTTTATGATGTTCACGAATGTAAAGAAGTAATAACCACCTAAGGAGGGAAGTTTGGACCCTCAAATAAACACTTCACTCCACAACACACTCTTTGTTCCCAACTGCTCCTGTCCAGAAATAGGTGTTCCTTTATATTTGTCCCTGCACCTATCAGCAGTGATCACGCCGATGTCCCTCAAATATGGTGGTGTGCAAAGAACCAAGTACACTTTTCTGTCGACAACCGGACAAGATGAAGGATACTTGTGGTCTTCAGGGATCACTTACTCACTGAATGTGGCTAAATAAAGTCACCAAGCGAGCAGGAATTATAAGAGGACAGAGGACAGAGATATGGGTTTAAGTCCTTTCACCTTCATTTACTGGTTTTGTAAGCACACGCGGCTGACACTACCTGAAAGTGTATCAGTGAACTCAGTGCTCTACTTATGGCTTAGTTAACTTGAAAGATTTCTGGAAGCATTATGTAGGGAAGAGACATAGGGTATGATGTTAACTGTTCTGTACATAAGGATAGGTGGGATGCAAAAAAAAAGATTAATTCATAGATAGGTAGGTAGAGAGATGACAGATGAAAGATAGATAGATAGGTACATAGATTGAAAGATGATAGACATCATAGATAGATGATAGCAAGACAGATAGATAGATAGATCCTTAGATACATAGATACAAACATAAAGAGATACATAGATAGACAGACAGACCATTAGATAGATAGATACAGATACATATCGATTGACAGAAAGCTATTGTTCATAAACAGGAGTTGAATGATGAATAACATAGCTAAAATACAACAAAAAGGAAGAATGAAATCCAGTTTAAATTGCAGTAAGCAGCCTTAAGAAGAAAACAAATACTACCGTTTGCAATGACGTGCATGGAGCTAGACAGTAGTATGTTCTGAGAAATAGGCTAGGCGGAGATAGACAAGAACCAAGTGATTTCACTCATGTGTGTAGTATAAAAACAAAGAAAAACTGAAGGAAAAAAACAGCAGCAGACTCACAGAACCCGAGAGTTCAGTAAAAGTTACCAAAGGATAAAGGACTAGGCAAGGTGAGTCTGAAGGGAGGGATAAGTGTGGGGAGAAAGAATAGTGGTAATTGGGATTAGCATGTATAATGCGTGGGGTCGGGTGTGCATGGGGAGTACTGTACAACACATAGAAGACTAGTACAGATCATATAGCATCTTACAACTCACTGATGGACAGCGACTGTAACGGAGTATGTGGGGGGGGACATGGTGAAGGGGTCTACAGCATCCAACTACGCTGATCGACAGGGTCTGAAGAGGTTTTTCGGGGGGACTTGGTGAAGTGGGGTGCATAGTAAACATAATGTTCTTCACGTGATTGTAGATTAATGATAAAAAAATTATTTAAGTTCAATAAGTGCACAGTTCTGAATCATCAGAATAAAAGGTCAGGCACTGAGTGCTGCAAACAAAAGACACGGGGTTAAAAGAAGGGATGAAAACTCAAGACACCTACGTGCTTACTTACAGGAGACCCCCTTGAGATCCAAGGACACAGACAATCTACAAGTAGAAAGTGTGTGGACAAGTACCATACACGAGTGAAACTGAAAAACAAACAATCAAACAAATGGATTCTGTTTGAGTCCCCAGAGGCAGTCAGCAGAAAATAGCCCTCTCTGGCCACCGTGAATTCTTTTTGTTTGGTATCAGCAGTTCCCAGCCATAGATTTAGTGGTGCAGCAACATACTTCTCATTTTCTCTCACCTCAACAACTGAGTTGCTGTAATAATAAGCATCTGGGTCTTTGAAATCAGTGGGTTATATGATGTTCAGGAATGTGAAGATATTATAACCAGCTAAAGAGGTAAGCTTGGACACTCAAATAAACACGTCACTCCACAATACACTGTTAGCTCCCAACTGCTCCTGTCTAGAAATTGGTGTTCCTTTTAATTTGACCCTCCATCCTATTGGCAGTGATCACGCTGATGTCCTTCAAACATGGTGGTGAGTAAAGCAACAAGTTTACTTTTCTTTCAACAAGAGGCCCAGAGGAATGATACTTGTGGTCTTCAGTGAGCACTTAGTCAATGAATTTGGCTAAATACAGACAGCATGTTAGAAGGAGATGAAAGAGGACAGATAATGGATAGGCGGATTCAAGTCCCTGCACCACAATTTCCTGGTTCTGTGAGTTCACAAGGCTGACTTGCCCTTCAAGTGCCTTGGCGAACCCAGTGCTCTCAATACGGCCAAGTTACCTTTCAAGATTATTCGAAGCATAATGTAGGGATGTGACTTAGGCTATGTATTAGCTGTTCTGTACACAAGGACAGATGGGGAGAGAAAAAGATGATTGATTGATAGATAGATAGATAGATAGGTATATAGATAGACAGACAGATAGATATAAGTACATATCGATTAACACAAAGCTATTGCTCATAACCAGGAAAGAAATGGTGAAAGAACATAGCGAAACTACAAACAAAAGAGAAGAATGAAATCAAGTTTAAAAAGTGCACTAAGCAGATATAAAAGAAAACAAATCCTATCATTTGCAATTACGTGGATGGACTAGAGGTTATTTTGCTCAGTGAAATAGGACAGGTGGAGAAAGACAAGTACCAAATGATTTCATTCATTTGTGGGGTATAACAACAAAGAAAAACTGAAGGAAAATAACAGCAGCAGACTAACAGAACCTGACAGTGGACTAACAGTTACCAAAGGGAAAGGGACTGGGCAGGGAGGGTGGGATGGTAGGGAAAAGGGTGGGAAGAAAGAAAGGGGGCATTAGGATTAGCATTTATAATGTCTGGGGTGGGGGGAGCATAGGTAGGGCTGTACAACACAAAAGAGAAGTACTATTTCTACAACATCTTACTACACGCCTATGGACAGCGACTGTAATGGGGTGTGTGTGTGGGGAAATGGTGAAGGCGTGTACAGCATCCAAATACGCTGATGGACTGTTACTGTAACAGGGCTTTTGGGGGGGACTTTGTGTACTTGGTGATCATAATAATCTTCGCGTGATTGTAGACTGATGATAACAAAAAAATTTTTGTAAGTGCAATAATGACACACCTCTCAATTGTCAGAATAAAAGGACAGGCTCTGAGTTCTCCAATCAAAAGACAAAGGGATAGAGGAAGGGATGAAAACTCAAGACCATCTACGTGCTCCCATTCTCGAGATTCACTTGGGATTCAAGGACACAGACAAACTACAAGCTGAATGGGCAGGTACAGGGACCCTACCCAAGTGAAACTGAGAAACAAACAAACAAATGGATTCTGTTTGAGTCCCCAGAGACAGCCAGTAGAAATTAGCCCTATCTAGGCACCGTGAATTCTTTTTGTTTGGTTTCAGCTGTGCCCAACCATACATTTAGTGGTTCCGCAACATCCTTCTCATGTTTTCTCACCTCAACAACTGAATTGCTGTAATAATATGCGTCTTGGCTTTTGAAATCAGTGGGTTTTATGGTGTTCTTGAATGTAAAGAAGCAATAACCACCTAAAGAGGGAAGTTTGGACACTCAAACATGTAACTCCACAACACTGTCATTGCTGCCAAATGCTCCTGTCTAGAAATAGGTGTTCCTTTTTATTTGTCCCTCCTCCTATCAGCGGAGCTCACGTCGATGTCCCTCAAACTCGGTGGATAGCAAAGCACCAAGTATATTTTTCTGTCTTCAACAGGCCCAGAGGAAGGATACTTGTGGTCTTCAGGGAGCACTTATTCCATGAATGTGGCTGAATACTGTCTTGAAGACAGAAGCAGGTAAAAGAGGATAGAGGACAGAGATATGGGTGCCAGTCCCTGCACCAACATTAACAGGTTTTGTAAGCACACGCGGCTGACTAGACCTGCAAGAGTCTCAATGAACCCAGTGCTCTCCCTACGGCCTAGTTACCTTGCAGGATTTTTGGAAGCATAATGTAGGGAAGTGACATAGGCGATGTTGTTAACTGTTCTGTACATAAGGATAGATGGGAAGAAAAAAAGATGATTGATTCATAAATAGATAGATAGATGACAGATGATAGCTGGATAGATGATAGACATGATAGATAGATGACAGGAAGATAGATAGATAGATAGATAGATAGATAGATATAGATAGATAGATAGATAGATAGATAGATAGATAGATAGATAGATAGATAGATAGATAGAGAGAGAGATAGAGAGATAGATAGAAAGAAAGAAAGATAGAAGGATAGATAGAGATATTGATAGATAGATAGACAGAAAGACAGATAGATTCAGATACATACCGATTAACATAAAGCTATTGCTCATAAACAGGAGTTCAATGGTGAAAGCACATAGCGAAACTACAAACAGACAGTTAGAATTAAGTCCAGTTTAAAAACTGCCGTAAGCAGTCATAAGAGGAAAACAAATCCTACCATTTGCAATGATGTGGATGGAGCAAGATGGTATTATGCTAAGTGAAATAGGCCAGGTGGAGAAAGACAAGTACCAAATGATTTCACTCGTGTGTGGAGTATAACAACAAAGAAACTCTGAAGGAAAAAAACAGCAGCATACTCACAGAACCCAAAAGCGGACTAACAGTTACCAAAGGGAAAGGGACTGGGCAGGGTGGTTGGGAAGGGAAGGATGAGGGTGTGGAGAAAGAAATGGGAGATTAGGATTAGCATGTATAAAGCTTGGGTCGGGTGGGCTTGGATAGGGCTGTACAACACAGAGAAGACAAGTAAAGTTTCTACAGCATCTTACTAAACGCTAATGGACTGCGACTGTAATGGTGTGTGTGGGGTGGTTCATGGTGAAGGGGTCTAGAGCATCCAACTCCGCTGATTGACAGCATCTGTAAGAGGTTTCTAAGTGTGCCTTGGTGAAGGGGGGAGCCAAGTAAACATAATGTTCTTCACGTGATTGTAGATTAATGATAATAAAAAAATTTTTTAAGTGCAATAAGGGCACAGCTCTGAATCATCAGAATAAAATGAAACAGGCTTTGAGTGCTCCAAACAAAAGACACAGGGTTAAAAGTAGGGATGAATATTAAAAACCACCTACGTGATCCCTCACAGGAGACTCCCTTGAGATGCAAGGACACAGACAAACTACAAGTCGAAGTGGTGGGAACAGGTACTCAACACAAGTGAAACTGAAAAACAAACAATCGAACAAATGGATTCTCTTTGTGTCTCCAGAGATAGTCAGTAGAAAATAGCCCTATCAAGCCACCGTGAATTCTTTTTGTTTGGTTTCAGCACTGCCCAGCCATAGATTTAGTGGTACAGCAACGTCCTTCTTATTTTCTCTCACCTCAACAACTGAATTGGTAAAAAAATAAGCATCTGGGCCTTTGAAATCAGTGGGTTTTATGATGTTCATTAATGTAAAGAAACAATATCCAGATAAAGAGGGAAGTTTGGACACTCAAATAAACACGTAACCCCACAACACACTCTTTGCACCCAAATGCTCCTGTCTAGAAATTGGTGTTCCTTTTCATTTGTTGTTCCATCCTATCAGTGGTGATCACGCCGATGTCCCTCAAACACGGTTATGAGCAAAGCACCAAGTTTACTTTTCTGTCGAAAACAGGCCCAGAGGAAGGATACTTGTGGTCTTCAGGGAGCCCTTAGTCAATGAATGTGACTACATACAGTCAGCAAGTGAGAAGCAGATAAAAGAGGAGAGAGGAGGGAGACACGGGTTCAAGACCCTGCAGCAAAATTTCCTGGTTTAGTAGGAATATGCGGCTGACTCTACCTGCAAATGTCTCGGTGAACCCAGTGCTTTACCTGCAGCCTAGTTAGCTTGAAAGATTTTTGGAAGCACAATGTAAGGAAGTGACACAGGCTATCTTGTTAACTGTTTTGTACAAAAGGACAGATGGGCAAACAAAAAGATGATTGACTGACTGACAGACAGATAGATAGATGGATAGACAGACAGATAGATAGATAAAGGTACATATTGATTAAAACAAAGCTATTGCTCATAACAAGGAGAGCAATGGTGAAATCACATAGCGAAACTACAGACAAAAGAGAAGACAGAAATCCAGTTTAAAAAGTGCAGTAATCAGCCATAAGAAGAAAACAAATCCTACCATTTGCAACAACGTGGATGGAGCTAGTGGGTATTATGCTCAGTGAAATAGGCCAGGTGGAGAAAGAAAAGAACCAAATGATTTCACTCATGTGTGGAGTATAACAACCAAGAAAATCTGAAGAAAAAAATAGCAGCAGACTCACAGAACCCGCGAGATTGCAAACAGTTACTAAAGGGAAAGGGACTGGGCAGGTTGGGTGGGAAGGAGGGATAAGGGTGGGGAGAAAGAAAGGGGGCATTAGTATTAGTGTGTATAATGTGTGTGGTGGGAGTAGCATGGGGAGGACTGTACAACACAGACAGGACAGTAGGGATTCTACACCATCTTACTACACGCTGATGGGCAGCGACTGTAATAGGTTTTAGATGCGGAATGTTGAATGGGAAGCCTAGTAACCGTAAATTTCTTCACGTGATTGTAGATTAATGATAACAAAAAAAAAATTTTAAGTGCAATAAGGGAACAGCGCTGAATCATCAGAATAAACGGACATTCTTTGAGTGCTCCAATCAAAACACACAGGGTTAGAATAAGGGATGAAAACACAAGACCACGTACATGCTCCCTTACTGGATACTCACTTGAGATCCAAGGACACAAACCACAAGCTGAAGGGGCGGGAACGGGTACCCTACACAAGTGAAACTGAGAAACAAACAAACAAACAAACAAACAAATGGATTCTGTTTGAGTCCCCAGAGACAGCCAGTAGAAAATAGCCCTATCTAGCCACCATGAATTCTTTTTGTTTGGTTTCAGCAGTGCCCAGCCATTGATTTAGTGGTTTAGCAAAGTCCTTCTCATTTTTTCTCACCTCAACAACTGAATTGCTGTAATAATATGAGTCTGGGCTTTTGAAATCAGTGGGTTTTATGATGTTCACAAATGTAAAGAAGTAATAACCCCCTAAAGTGGTAAGTTTGGACACTCAAACAAACACGTAACTCCACAACACTCTCTTTGCTCCCAAATGCTCCTGTCTAGACATAGGTGTTCTTTTTATTTGACCCTCCTCCTATCAGCGGTGATCACGCCGATGTCCCTCAAACATGGTGGTAAGCAAAGCACCAAGTATACTTTACTGTCTACAAGAGGCCCAGAGGAATGAAACTTGTGATCTTAAGGTAGCACTTAGTCAATGAATGTGGCTAAATACAGTCAGCAATCGAGAAGGAGGGAAAAGAGGACAGATGACAGAGAGATGGGTTCAAGTCCCTGCACCACCATTTACTGGTTTTGAAAGGACACGATGCTGACTCGACCTGCAATTGTCTCAGTGAACCCAGTGCTCTCAATACAGCCTACTCATCTTGCACTGTTTTTGGAAGAATAATGTTGGAAAGTGACATACGCTATGTTGTTAACTGTTCTGTACATAAGAATAGATGGGCACACAAAAAGATGGTAGATTCATAGATACATAGATGACAGATGATTGATAGATAGATGATAGTCATGAAAGATAGGCAGATAGATAGATAGATAGATAGATAGATAGATAGATAGATAGATAGATAGATAGATAGATAGATAGGTAGGTAGATAGAAGGATATTAGGAAAGATAGGTAGATAGACAGATAAATAGATAGATTGATAGACAAATAGATAGACAGACAGACAGACAGACAGACAGACAGACAGATAGATAGATAGATAGATAGATAGATAGATAGATAGATAGATAGATAGATAGACAGATAGATACATAGGTAGATAGGTTGTAGACAGACAGACAGACAGATAGATAGATAGATAGATAGATAGATAGATACAGATACATATCGATTAACACAAAGCTATTGCTCATAACCAGGAGATAAATGGTGAAAACACATAGTGATACTACAAACAAAAAGGAAGAATGAAATCCAGTTTAAAGTGTGCAGTAAGCAGCCATAAGAAGAAAACAAATCCTACCATTTACAATGATGTGGATGGAGTTAGACGGTAGTATGCTCAGTGAAATAGGCCAGGAGGAGAAAGACAAGTACCAAATGATTTTACTCATGTGTAGAGTACAACAACATAGAAAAACTGATGGAAAAAAACAGCAGCAGAATCACAGAACCCGAGAGTGGACTAACAGATACCAAAGGGAAATGTACTGGGCAGGGTGGGTGATAAGGGAGGGATAAGGGCAGGAAGAAAGAAAGGGGATATTATTATTAGCGTGAATAATGCATGCGGTCGGTTTGGCATGGGGAGTGCTGTACAACACAGAAAAGAAAAGTAGAGATTCTACAACATCTTACTACACGCTGATGGACAGCGACTGTAACGGGGTGTGTGTGTGGGTTCATGGTGAAGTAGTCTAGAGCATCCAACTATGCTGATGGAGACATTCTGTAAGAGGTTTTGGGGCAGACTTGGTGAAGGGGGGATCGTAGTAAACATAATGTTCTTCATGTGATTGTAGAATAATGATAACAAAAAAAGAATTTTAAAGTGCAATAAGGGCACAGCTCTGAATCATCAGTGTTAAAGGACAGGCTTTGAGTGCTCCAAACAAAAGACACAGGGTTAAAAGAAGGGATGAAAACTCAAGAACACCTATGTGCTCTCTTACAGGAGACCGACTTGAGATCCAAGTACACAGACAAACTACAAGCCGTAGGGGTGCTGAGAGGTACCCAACACAATTGAATCCAAAAAACAATCAATCAAATGGATTCTGTGTGTGTCCCCAGAGACAGTCAGTAGAAAATAGCCCTATCTGGCCACTGTGAATGCTTTTTGTTTGGTATCAGCAGTGCCCAGACATAGATTTAGTGGTGCAGCAACATCCTTCTCATTTTCTCTCAACTCAACAACTGAATTGCTGTAATAATATGGGTCTGGGCCTTTGAAATCAGTGGGTTTATGATGTCCACGAATGTAAAGAAGTAATAACCAGATAAAGAGGGAAGTTTGGACACTCAAATAAACACTTCACTCCACAACACACTCTTTTATCCCAACTGCTCCTGTCTAGAAAGTGGTGTTCCTTTTTATTTGTCCCTCCCTCCTATCAGGGTTTATCACGCCAATGTTCCTTAAATATGGTGGTGAGCAAACAGCAAGTTTACTTTTCTGTCGACATCAGGCCCAGCGGAAGGATTCTTGTGGTCTTCAGGGAGCCCTTAGACAATGAATGTGGCTAAATACAGTCAGCAAGTGAGAAGGAGATAAAAGAGAACAGAGGACAGACACACGAGTACAAGTCCCTGCACCACCATTTCCTGGTTTTGTAGGTACACTTCTGACTCAACCTGCAAGTGTCTCAGGGAACCCAGGACTCTCCTTACGACCTAGTTACCTTGCAAGATTTTTGGAAGCATAACGTAGCGAAGGGACATAGTCTATGTTGTTAACTGTTCTGCATACAAGGACAGATGTTCAGACAAAAAGATGACTGATTGATTGATAGATAGATAGACATACAGACAGATAGATAAGTATAGGTACATATCGTCAAACACAAAGGTATTGCTCATAACCAGGAAAGCAATGGTGAAAGCACATAGCGAAACTACAAACTAAAAGGAAGAATGAAGTCCAGTTTAAAAACTGCCGTTTGCAGCCATAAGAAGAAAACAAATGCTACCATTTGCAATGACATGGATGAAGCGAGACGGTAGTATGCTCAGTGAAATATTCCAGGCGGAGATAGACAAGTACAAAATGATTTCACTCATGTGTGGAGTATAACAACAAAGAAACACTGAAAAAATAAAACAGCAGTAGACTCACAGAACCCGAATGTTGAGTAACAGTTAAAAAAGGGAAAAAGACTGAGAAGGGTGGTTGGGAAGGGAGGGATAAGGGTGGGAAGAAAGAAAAGGGAGATTAGGATAAGCATGTATAATGCGTGAGGGCGGGGTCGCATGGCGAGTGCTGTACAACACATAGAAGACAAGTAGATATTCTACAGCATCTTACTACACGCTGAAGGACAGCGTCTGTAATGGGGGGTGTGTGGGGGTACATCGTGAACGGGTCTACAGCATCCATCTCTGCTAACTGACAGCAACTGTAAGAGGTTTTTGGGAGGGACTTGGTGAAGGGGGGAGTCTAGTAAACATAATGTTCTTCACGTGATTGTAGATTAATGATAACAAAAACAATTTTTAAGTGCAATAAGGGCACAGCTCTGAATCATCAGAATAAAAGGACAGGCTTTGAGTGCTCCAAACAAATGACACAGGGTTAAAAGAAGGGATGAAAACTCAAGACCACCTTCGTGCTCCCTTACAGGAGACTCTCTTGAGATCCAAGGACAAAGACAATCTAAAAGCCGAAGGGGTGTGTACAGGTACCCAACACAGTGAAACTGAAAAACAAACAATCCTAGAATGGATTCTGTTTGAGTCCACAGAGACAGTCAGTAGAAAATAGCCCTATCTGGCCAACGTGAATTCTTTTTGTTTGGTTTCAGCATTGCCCAGCCATAGATTTAGTGGTACAGCAACGTCTTTCTCATTTTCTCTCAACTCAACAATTGAATTGCTGTAAAAGTATACGTCTGGACCTTTGAGATCAGTGGGTTTTATGAAGTTCATGAATGTAAAGAAGTAATAACTATATAAAGAGGGAAGTTTGGACACTGAAATAAACACGTCACTCCACAACACACTCTTTGCTCCCAACTGCTCCTGTCTAGCAACTGGTGTTCCTTTTCATTTGTCGTTCCATCCTATCAGCGGTGATCACGCCGATGTCCCTCAAACATGCTGGTGAGCAAAGCACCAAGTTTTCTTTCTGTGGACAACAGGCCCAGAGGAACAATACTTGTGGTCTTCACGGAGCACTTAGTCAATGAATGTGGCTAAATAGACTCAGCCAGTGAGAAGAAGATAATAGAGGATACAGACACAGGTTCAAGTCCCTGCACAACCATTTACTGGTTTTGTAGGTACACGTGGCTGACTCGACCTGCAAGTGTCTCGGTGAACCGAGTGCTCTTCCTACAGCCTAGTTACCTTGAAAGATTTTTGGAAGCATAATGTAGGGAAGTGACAAAGGCGATGTTGTTAACTGTTCTGTACATAAGGAGAGATGGGCAGACAAAAAGATGATTGATTCATAGATAGATAGCTAGACAGACGACAGATGAAAGATAGATAGGTACATAGATTGATGATAGACATCATAGATAGATGATAGGAAGATAGATAGATAGATAGACAGACAGACAGATGGATAGATAGATATAGGTACATATTGATTAACGTAAAGTTATTGCTAATAACGAGGAGAGCAATGGTGAAAGCACATAGCGAAACTACAGACAAAAGAGAAGACAGAAATCTAGTTTAAAAAGTACAGTAAGCAGCCGTAAGAAGAAAAAAATCCTAATATTTGAAAAACGTTAATGGAGCTAGAGTGTATTATGCTCAGTGAAAAAGGCCATGCGGAGAAAGACAAGTACCAAATGATTTCACTCATGTGTTGAGTATAACAACAAAGAAAAACTGAAGGAAAAAAACAGCAGCAGACTCACAGAACCCAAGAGTGGACTAACAGTTACCAAAGGGAAAGGGACTAGGCAGGGTGGGTGGGAAGTGTTTGATAAATGTGGGGTGAAAGAAAGGGGGCATTAGGATTAGCATGTATAATGTGTGGGTGGGGGGAGCATGGGGAGGGCTGTACAACACAGAGAAGACCAGTAGTGATTCTACAGCATCTTACTACACGCTGATGGAAAGCGACTGTAACGGGGTGTGGTGGGGGACATGGTGAAGGGTTCTACAGCATCCAACTATGCTGATGGACAGCTACTGTAATGGGGTTTTTGGGGGGGAAGTGGTGTTCTTGGTGAACATAATGTTCTTTGCGTGATTGTGGATTAATGATAACAAAAAAAATTTTTAAAGTGCAATAAGGACATAGCTCTCAATTCTCAGAATAAAAGGACAGGATCTTCAATACTCCAATGAAAATACACAGGGTTAAAAGAAGGGATGAAAACTCAAGACCACCTACGTGCTCCCTTACAGGAGACTAACTTGAGATCCAAGGACGAAGATGAACTACAAGTTGAGGGGGTGGAAACATAGCTCTCAACGCTACTATTACATTTCAGATAGACCTCACTCACATCTAAATGCGTAAATGCACTGAAATTCCACCTCCACCTTGACAGCAGAGGGAAGCAGTTTCCCCACAAGCTAGCTGGGCTGCCACCTCAGCAAGTCCATGGGCCACTGGCCCAGAAGAACCCCGCGTGTCACCAAAAGGCAGTTCCCTTAACCAGTGACTACACACATACTCTCTGAAGATGGGCCACCAAGCAGGGCCACCGAGGTAACATCGGTGCACAGGCAAAAAGACATACTACTGGGCATGTACCTACCACGGACCCCGCAGGCCTGCCAGGGTGCTCCCTGCATGGGGCCTCGGATATTCCCTGCAGCTCATGCAGCCGCCACAGCAGGAACGGCCCAGGGGCAGAGCAGCTGGAGGGCACTGGGCTGCACAGTTTCAAGAGCGCAGCCCACCAACCACACTATCCACACCCAGCAGACTCGTGCCACATATGCAGGAGATGTTCCCACACAAGGCCACTCCTCTCAAGACCCAAACACACAGCTAACTCACAAAAACAAACACAAGGAATTGAGACTGAGAAGAACACAGAGGAATCAAAGTGCACCTAGGGACAGAACGTTGACAAAAGTGAGAAAACAGATATAGAGAGAGACAAATGATTGATACATAGATTCGACTGATATACATACATATAGATGATAGATTAATTAGATAGATACACAGATGATAGTAGATAGATGACAGACCATACATAGATAGATGACAGATAGATAGATAGAAAGATTACATAGATAGGTAAAGAGATAGATAGGTAGGTAGATAGGAAAGCATCATACTAAACTAAGCTATCTTTCACTCAGGATCATGTATGTGCTCCCTTACAGGAGACTCACTTGAGATCCCAGGACACGGACAAATTAAAATCTGCAGTGGCGTTGACAGGTACCCAAAAAAAGTGAAACTGAGAAACAAACAAACAAATGGATTCTGTTTGAGTCCCCAGAGACAGTCAGTAGAAAATAGCCCTAGCTGGCCACCATGAATTTTTTTTTGTTTGGTTTCAGCAGTGCCCATAAATAGATACCGTTGTACAGCAAAGTCCTTCTCAATTTTTCTCACCTCAATAACAGAATTGCTGTAATAATATGTGTCTGGGCTTTTGAAATCAGTGCGTTTTATGATGTTCATGAATGTAAAAATGTAATAACCACTTAAGAGTGAAGGTTGGACACTCAAATAAACACGTCACTCCACAACACACTCTTTGTTCAAAACTGCTCCTGTCTAGAAATAGGTGTTCATTTTTATTTGTCCCTCCTCCTATCAGAGGTGATCACGCCGATGTCCTTCATACTTGGTGATGCGCAAAGCACCAAGTATACCTTTCTGACTACAACAGGCCCAGAGGAAGGATACTTGTGGTCTTCAGGGAAGACTTAGTCAATTATTGTGGCAAATTAGAGTCAGCAGGGGAGAAGGAGGTAAAAGAGGACAGAGGACAGAGATATGGGTTCAAGTCCCTGGACAACCATTTACTGGTTTTGTAAGCACACGCGGCAGACTCGACCTGCAATTGTCTCAGTGTACCCAGTGCTCACCATACGTCCTAGTTACTTGCCAAGATTTTTGGAAGCATAATGTAGGGAAGTGACATAGGCGATGTTGTTAACTGTTCTGTACATAAGGATAGATGGGAAGACAAAAAGATGATTGATTCATAGATACATAGATAGATGAGAGATTATAGATAGATGATAGGAAGATAGATAGAGAGATACATAGACAGAAAGATAGAAGGATAGATAGATAGATAGATAGATTGATAGATAGATAGATAGATTGATAGATAGACAGACAGTTACACAGATTCAGATACATATCGATTAACACAAAGCTATTGCTCATAACCAACAGATCAATGGTGAAAGCACATAGGGAAACTACAAACAGAAAGGAAGAATGAAGTCCAGTTTAAAAAGTGCAGTAAGCAGCCATAAGAAGAAAACAAATCCTACCATTTGCAAGGATGTGGATGTAGCTGGACGGTAGCATGCTCAGTGATATATACCAGGTGGAGAAAGACAAGTAGCCAATGATTTCACTCATGTATGGAGTATAACAACAAAGAAAAACTGGAGGAAATAAACAGCAGCAGACTCACAGAACCCGAGAGTTCAATAACAGTTACCAAAGGGAAAGGGAATGGGCAGGGTGTGTGGGAAGGGAGGGATAAGGGCAGGGAGAAGAAAGGGGACATTAGGATTAACATGTATAATGCGTGGGCTCCAGGGGGCAAAGGGAGGGATGTACAAAACAGAGAAGACAAGTAGAGATTCTACAGCATTTACTACACGCTGATGGACAGCGACTGTAATGGGGTGTTTGTGGGGGGACATGGTGAAGCAGTCTACAGCATACAACAATGCTTATGGACAACGACTGTAAGAGGTTTTGGTGGGGACTTGGTGAAGGTGGGAGCCTAGTAATTATGATGTTCTTCACGTGATAGCAGATTAATGATTAAAAAAATGTTTTTAAGTGCAATATGGGCACAGCAATAAAACAGGCTTTGCGAGCTCCAAACAAAAGACACAGGGTTAAAAGAAGGGATGAAAACTCAAGATCACCTAAGTGCTCCCCTATAGGAGACTCACTTGAGATCCAAAGACACAGACAAACTACAATCCGAAGGGGTGGGCAGAGCAACCCTACACAAGTGTAACTGAAAAGCAAACAAACAAACAAATGGATTTTGTTTGAGTCCCCAGAGACAGTCAGTAAAAAATAGCCCTATCTAGACACTGTGAATTCTTTTTGTTTGGTTTCAGCAGTGCCCAGCCATAGATTTAGTGGTACAGCAACGTCCTTCTCATTTTTTCTCACCTCAACAACTGAATTACTGTAATAAAATGTGTCTGGGCTTTTGAATCAGTGGATTTTATGATGTTCTTGAAAGTAAAGTAGTAATAACCACCTAAAGAGGATAGTTTGGACACTCAAACAAACACGTAACTCCACAACACTCTCTTTGCTCCCAAATGCTGCTGCCTAGAAATAGGTGTTCTTTTTATTTGTCCCTCCTCCTATCAGCGGTGATCATGCCATTGTCCCTCAAACTTGGTGGTGAGCAAAGCACCATGTATACTTTTCTGTCTAAACAGGCCCAGAGGAAGGATAGTTGTGGTCTTCTGGAAGCACTTAGTCAACGAATGTGGCTGAATACAGTCAGCAAGCTAGAAGGAGGTAAAAGAGGACAGAGGACAGAGATATGGGTGCAAGTCCCTGCACCACCATAAATTACTGGATTTGTAAGCACAAGCGGCTGACTCGACCTGCAAGTGTCTCAGTGAACCCAGTGCTCTACCAAAGGACTAGTTACTTTGCAATATTTTTGGAAGCATAATGTAGGTAAGTGACATAGGCGATGTTGTTAACTGTCCTGTACATAAGGATAGATGGCCAGACAAAAAGATGATTGACTCATAGATAGATAGATAGATGACAGATGACAGATAGACAGACGATAGACATAATAGGTAGATAGGAAGATAGACTGATAGACAGATAGATGATAGATAGATAGAAAGATAGAAAGATAGATAGATAAATAGAAAGATAGAATAATAGACAGATAGATAGATAGAAAGATATATACAGATACATATTAAATAACACAAAGCTATTGCTCATAACCAGGAGATCAATGGTGAAAGGACATAGCGAAACTACAAACTAAAAAGGAAGAATGAAGTCCAGTTTAAAAACTGCCGTTTGCAGCCATAAGAAGAAAACAAATGCTACCATTTGCAATGACGTGGATGGAGCGAGACGGTAGCATGCTCAGTGAAATATTTCAGGCGGAGAAAGACAAGTACCAAATGATTTCACTCATGTGTGGAGTATAACAACAAAGAAACACTGAAAAAAAAAACAGCAGCAGACTCACAGAACCCGAATGTGGAGTAACAGTTACCAAAGGGAAAAGGACTGAGAAGGGTTTTTGGGAAGGGAGGGATAAGGGTGGGGAGAAAGAAAAGGGAGATTAGGATAAGCATGTATAATGCGTGAGGGCGGGGTCGCATGGCGAGTGCTGTACAACACAGAGAAGACAAGTAGATATTCTACAGCATCTTACTACACGCTGAAGGACAGCGACTGTAATGGGGTGTGTGTGGGGCTATATCGTGAACGGGTCTACAGCATCCATCTCTGCTAACTGACAGCAACTGTAAGAGGTTTTTGGGAGGGACTTGGTGAAGGGGGGAGTCTAGTAAACATAATGTTCTTCACGTGATTGTAGATTAATGATAACAAAAACAATTTTTAAGTGCAATAAGGGCACAGCTCTGAATCATCAGAATAAAAGGACAGGCTTTGAGTGCTCCAAACAAATGACACAGGGTTAAAAGAAGGGATGAAAACTCAAGACCACCTTCGTGCTCCCTTACAGGAGACTCTCTTGAGATCCAAGGACAAAGACAATCTAAAAGCCGAAGGGGTGTGTACAGGTACCCAACACAGTGAAACTGAAAAACAAACAATCCTAGAATGGATTCTGTTTGAGTCCACAGAGACAGTCAGTAGAAAATAGCCCTATCTGGCCAACGTGAATTCTTTTTGTTTGGTTTCAGCATTGCCCAGCCATAGATTTAGTGGTACAGCAACGTCTTTCTCATTTTCTCTCAACTCAACAATTGAATTGCTGTAAAAGTATACGTCTGGACCTTTGAGATCAGTGGGTTTTATGAAGTTCATGAATGTAAAGAAGTAATAACTATATAAAGAGGGAAGTTTGGACACTGAAATAAACACGTCACTCCACAACACACTCTTGGCTCCCAACTGCTCCTGTCTAGCAACTGGTGTTCCTTTTCATTTGTCGTTCCATCCTATCAGCGGTGATCACGCCAATGTCCCTCAAACATGGTGGTGAGCAAAGCACCAAGTTTTCTTTCTGTGGACAACAGGCCCAGAGGAACAATACTTGTGGTCTTCACGGAGCACTTAGTCAATGGATGTGGCTAAATAGAGTCAGCCAGTGAGAAGAAGATAATAGAGGATACTGACACAGGTTCAATTCCCTGCACAACCATTTACTGGTTTTGTAGGTACACGTGGCTGACTCGACCTGCAAGTGTCTCGGTGAACCGAGTGCTCTTCCTACAGCCTAGTTTCCTTGAAAGATTTTTGGAAGCATAATGTAGGGAAGTGACAAAGGCGATGTTGTTAACTGTTCTGTACATAATTATAGATATCCAGACAGAAAGACGATTGATTCATAGATAGATAGCTAGACAGACGACAGATGAAAGATAGATAGATAGGTACATAGATTGATGATAGACATCATAGATAGATGATAGGAAGATAGATAGATAGATAGATAGATAGATAGATAGATAGATAGATAGATAGACAGACAGACAGACAGATGGATAGATAGATATAGGTACATATAGATTAAACTAAAGTTATTGGTAATAACGAGGAGAGCAATGGTGAAAGCACATAGCGAAACTACAGACAAAAGAGAAGACAGAAATCTAGTTTTAAAAGTACAGTAAGCAGCCGTAAGAAGAAAAAATCCTACCATTTGAACAACGTGGATGGAGCTAGAGGATATTATGCTCAGTGAAAAAGGCCATGCGGAGAAAGACAAGTACCAAATGATTTCACTCATGTGTTGAGTATAACAACAAAGAAAAACTGAAGGAAAAAAACAGCAGCAGACTCACAGAACCCAAGAGTGGACTAACAGATACCAAAGGGAAAGGGACTTGGCAGGGTGGGTGGGAAGGGTTTGATAAATGTGGGGAGAAAGAAAGGGGGCATTAGGATTAGCATGTATAATGTGTGGGTGGGAGGAGCATGGGGAGGGCTGTACAACACAGAGAAGACCAGTAGTGATTCTACAGCATCTTACTACACGCTGATGGAAAGCGACTGTAACGGGGTGTGGGGGGGGACATGGTGAAGGGTTCTACAGCATCCAACTATGCTGATGGACAGCTACTGTAATGGGGTTTTTGGGGGGGAAGTGGTGTACTTGGTGAACATAATGTTCTTTGCGTGATTGTGGATTAATGATAACAAAAAAAATTTTTAAAGTGCAATAAGGACATAGCTCTCAATTCTCAGAATAAAAGGACAGGATCTTCAATACTCCAATGAAAATACACAGGGTTAAAAGAAGGGATGAAAACTCAAGACCACCTACGTGCTCCCTTACAGGAGACTAACTTGAGATCCAAGGACGAAGATGAACTACAAGTTGAGGGGGTGGAAACATAGCTCTCAACGCTACTATTACATTTCAGATAGACCTCACTCACATCTAAATGCGTAAATGCACTGAAATTCCACCTCCACCTTGACAGCAGAGGGAAGCAGTTTCCCCACAAGCTAGCTGGGCTGCCACCTCAGCAAGTCCATGGGCCACTGGCCCAGAAGAACCCCGCGTGTCACCAAAAGGCAGTTCCCTTAACCAGTGACTACACACATACTCTCTGAAGATGGGCCACCAAGCAGGGCCACCGAGGTAACATCGGTGCACAGGCAAAAAGACATACTACTGGGCATGTACCTACCACGGACCCCGCAGGCCTGCCAGGGTGCTCCCTGCATGGGGCCTCGGATATTCCCTGCAGCTCATGCAGCCGCCACAGCAGGAACGGCCCAGGGGCAGAGCAGCTGGAGGGCACTGGGCTGCACAGTTTCAAGAGCGCAGCCCACCAACCACACTATCCACACCCAGCAGACTCGTGCCACATATGCAGGAGATGTTCCCACACAAGGCCACTCCTCTCAAGACCCAAACACACAGCTAACTCACAAAAACAAACACAAGGAATTGAGACTGAGAAGAACACAGAGGAATCAAAGTGCACCTAGGGACAGAACGTTGACAAAAGTGAGAAAACAGATATAGAGAGAGACAAATGATTGATACATAGATTTGACTGATATACATACATATAGATGATAGATTTATTAGATAGATACACAGATGATAGTAGATAGATGACAGACAATACATAGATAGATGACAGATAGATAGATAGAAAGATTACATAGATATGTAAAGAGATAGATAGGTAGGTAGATAGGAAAGCATCATACTAAACTAAGCTATCTTTCACTCAGGATCATGTATGTGCTCCCTTACAGGAGACTCACTTGAGATCCCAGGACACGGACAAATTAAAAGCTGAAGGGGCGGACACAGGTACCCAAAAAAAGTGAAACTGAGAAACAAACAAACAAATGGATTCTGTTTGAGTCCCCAGAGACAGTCAGTAGAAAATAGCCCTAGCTGGCCACCATGAATTTTTTTTTGTTTGGTTTCAGCAGTGCCCATAAATAGATACCGTTGTACAGCAAAGTCCTTCTCAATTTTTCTCACCTCAATAACAGAATTGCTGTAATAATATGTGTCTGGGCTTTTGAAATCAGTGCGTTTTATGATGTTCATGAATGTAAAAATGTAATAACCACTTAAGAGTGAAGGTTGGACACTCAAATAAACACGTCACTCCACAACACACTCTTTGTTCAAAACTGCTCCTGTCTAGAAATAGGTGTTCATTTTTATTTGTCCCTCCTCCTATCAGAGGTGATCACGCCGATGTCCTTCATACTTGGTGATGCGCAAAGCACCAAGTATACCTTTCTGACTACAACAGGCCCAGAGGAAGGATACTTGTGGTCTTCAGGGAAGACTTAGTCAATTATTGTGGCAAATTAGAGTCAGCAGGGGAGAAGGAGGTAAAAGAGGACAGAGGACAGAGATATGGGTTCAAGTCCCTGGACAACCATTTACTGGTTTTGTAAGCACACGCGGCAGACTCGACCTGCAATTGTCTCAGTGTACCCAGTGCTCACCATACGTCCTAGTTACTTGCCAAGATTTTTGGAAGCATAATGTAGGGAAGTGACATAGGCGATGTTGTTAACTGTTCTGTACATAAGGATAGATGGGAAGACAAAAAGATGATTGATTCATAGATACATAGATAGATGAGAGATTATAGATAGATGATAGGAAGATAGATAGAGAGATACATAGACAGAAAGATAGAAGGATAGATAGATAGATAGATAGATTGATAGATAGATAGATAGATTGATAGATAGACAGACAGTTACACAGATTCAGATACATATCGATTAACACAAAGCTATTGCTCATAACCAACAGATCAATGGTGAAAGCACATAGGGAAACTACAAACAGAAAGGAAGAATGAAGTCCAGTTTAAAAAGTGCAGTAAGCAGCCATAAGAAGAAAACAAATCCTACCATTTGCAAGGATGTGGATGTAGCTAGACGGTAGCATGCTCAGTGATATATACCAGGTGGAGAAAGACAAGTAGCCAATGATTTCACTCATGTGTGGAGTATAACAACAAAGAAAAACTGGAGGAAATAAACAGCAGCAGTCTCACAGAACCCGAGAGTTCAATAACAGTTACCAAAGGGAAAGGGAATGGGCAGGGTGTGTGGGAAGGGAGGGATAAGGGCAGGGAGAAGAAAGGGGACATTAGGATTAACATGTATAATGCGTGGGCTCCAGGGGGCAAAGGGAGGGATGTACAAAACAGAGAAGACAAGTAGAGATTCTACAGCATTTACTACACGCTGATGGACAGCGACTGTAATGGGGTGTTTGTGGGGGGACATGGTGAAGCAGTCTACAGCATACAACAATGCTTATGGACAACGACTGTAAGAGGTTTTGGTGGGGACTTGGTGAAGGTGGGAGCCTAGTAATTATGATGTTCTTCACGTGATAGCAGATTAATGATTAAAAAAATGTTTTTAAGTGCAATATGGGCACAGCAATAAAACAGGCTTTGCGAGCTCCAAACAAAAGACACAGGGTTAAAAGAAGGGATGAAAACTCAAGATCACCTAAGTGCTCCCCTATAGGAGACTCACATGAGATCCAAAGACACAGACAAACTACAATCCGAAGGGGTGGGCAGAGCAACCCTACACAAGTGTAACTGAAAAGCAAACAAACAAACAAATGGATTTTGTTTGAGTCCCCAGAGACAGTCAGTAAAAAATAGCCCTATCTAGACACTGTGAATTCTTTTTGTTTGGTTTCAGCAGTGCCCAGCCATAGATTTAGTGGTACAGCAACGTCCTTCTCATTTTTTCTCACCTCAACAACTGAATTACTGTAATAAAATGTGTCTGGGCTTTTGAATCAGTGGATTTTATGATGTTCTTGAAAGTAAAGTAGTAATAACCACCTAAAGAGGATAGTTTGGACACTCAAACAAACACGTAACTCCACAACACTCTCTTTGCTCCCAAATGCTGCTGCCTAGAAATAGGTGTTCTTTTTATTTGTCCCTCCTCCTATCAGCGGTGATCATGCCATTGTCCCTCAAACTTGGTGGTGAGCAAAGCACCATGTATACTTTTCTGTCTAAACAGGCCCAGAGGAAGGATAGTTGTGGTCTTCTGGAAGCACTTAGTCAACGAATGTGGCTGAATACAGTCAGCAAGCTAGAAGGAGGTAAAAGAGGACAGAGGACAGAGATATGGGTGCAAGTCCCTGCACCACCATAAATTACTGGATTTGTAAGCACAAGCGGCTGACTCGACCTGCAAGTGTCTCAGTGAACCCAGTGCTCTACCAAAGGACTAGTTACTTTGCAATATTTTTGGAAGCATAATGTAGGTAAGTGACATAGGCGATGTTGTTAACTGTCCTGTACATAAGGATAGATGGCCAGACAAAAAGATGATTGACTCATAGATAGATAGATAGATGACAGATGACAGATAGACAGACGATAGACATAATAGGTAGATAGGAAGATAGACTGATAGACAGATAGATGATAGATAGATAGAAAGATAGAAAGATAGATAGATAAATAGAAAGATAGAATAATAGACAGATAGATAGATAGAAAGATATATACAGATACATATTAAATAACACAAAGCTATTGCTCATAACCAGGAGATCAATGGTGAAAGGACATAGCGAAACTACAAACTAAAAAGGAAGAATGAAGTCCAGTTTAAAAACTGCCGTTTGCAGCCATAAGAAGAAAACAAATGCTACCATTTGCAATGACGTGGATGGAGCGAGACGGTAGCATGCTCAGTGAAATATTTCAGGCGGAGAAAGACAAGTACCAAATGATTTCACTCATGTGTGGAGTATAACAACAAAGAAACACTGAAAAAAAAAACAGCAGCAGACTCACAGAACCCGAATGTGGAGTAACAGTTACCAAAGGGAAAAGGACTGAGAAGGGTTTTTGGGAAGGGAGGGATAAGGGTGGGGAGAAAGAAAAGGGAGATTAGGATAAGCATGTATAATGCGTGAGGGCGGGGTCGCATGGCGAGTGCTGTACAACACAGAGAAGACAAGTAGATATTCTACAGCATCTTACTACACGCTGAAGGACAGCGACTGTAATGGGGTGTGTGTGGGGCTATATCGTGAACGGGTCTACAGCATCCATCTCTGCTAACTGACAGCAACTGTAAGAGGTTTTTGGGAGGGACTTGGTGAAGGGGGGAGTCTAGTAAACATAATGTTCTTCACGTGATTGTAGATTAATGATAACAAAAACAATTTTTAAGTGCAATAAGGGCACAGCTCTGAATCATCAGAATAAAAGGACAGGCTTTGAGTGCTCCAAACAAATGACACAGGGTTAAAAGAAGGGATGAAAACTCAAGACCACCTTCGTGCTCCCTTACAGGAGACTCTCTTGAGATCCAAGGACAAAGACAATCTAAAAGCCGAAGGGGTGTGTACAGGTACCCAACACAGTGAAACTGAAAAACAAACAATCCTAGAATGGATTCTGTTTGAGTCCACAGAGACAGTCAGTAGAAAATAGCCCTATCTGGCCAACGTGAATTCTTTTTGTTTGGTTTCAGCATTGCCCAGCCATAGATTTAGTGGTACAGCAACGTCTTTCTCATTTTCTCTCAACTCAACAATTGAATTGCTGTAAAAGTATACGTCTGGACCTTTGAGATCAGTGGGTTTTATGAAGTTCATGAATGTAAAGAAGTAATAACTATATAAAGAGGGAAGTTTGGACACTGAAATAAACACGTCACTCCACAATACACTCTTGGCTCCCAACTGCTCCTGTCTAGCAACTGGTGTTCCTTTTCATTTGTCGTTCCATCCTATCAGCGGTGATCACGCCAATGTCCCTCAAACATGGTGGTGAGCAAAGCACCAAGTTTTCTTTCTGTGGACAACAGGCCCAGAGGAACAATACTTGTGGTCTTCACGGAGCACTTAGTCAATGGATGTGGCTAAATAGAGTCAGCCAGTGAGAAGAAGATAATAGAGGATACTGACACAGGTTCAATTCCCTGCACAACCATTTACTGGTTTTGTAGGTACACGTGGCTGACTCGACCTGCAAGTGTCTCGGTGAACCGAGTGCTCTTCCTACAGCCTAGTTTCCTTGAAAGATTTTTGGAAGCATAATGTAGGGAAGTGACAAAGGCGATGTTGTTAACTGTTCTGTACATAATTATAGATATCCAGACAGAAAGACGATTGATTCATAGATAGATAGCTAGACAGACGACAGATGAAAGATAGATAGATAGGTACATAGATTGATGATAGACATCATAGATAGATGATAGGAAGATAGATAGATAGATAGATAGATAGATAGATAGATAGATAGATAGACAGACAGACAGACAGATGGATAGATAGATATAGGTACATATAGATTAAACTAAAGTTATTGGTAATAACGAGGAGAGCAATGGTGAAAGCACATAGCGAAACTACAGACAAAAGAGAAGACAGAAATCTAGTTTTAAAAGTACAGTAAGCAGCCGTAAGAAGAAAAAATCCTACCATTTGAACAACGTGGATGGAGCTAGAGGATATTATGCTCAGTGAAAAAGGCCATGCGGAGAAAGACAAGTACCAAATGATTTCACTCATGTGTTGAGTATAACAACAAAGAAAAACTGAAGGAAAAAAACAGCAGCAGACTCACAGAACCCAAGAGTGGACTAACAGATACCAAAGGGAAAGGGACTTGGCAGGGTGGGTGGGAAGGGTTTGATAAATGTGGGGAGAAAGAAAGGGGGCATTAGGATTAGCATGTATAATGTGTGGGTGGGAGGAGCATGGGGAGGGCTGTACAACACAGAGAAGACCAGTAGTGATTCTACAGCATCTTACTACACGCTGATGGAAAGCGACTGTAACGGGGTGTGGGGGGGGACATGGTGAAGGGTTCTACAGCATCCAACTATGCTGATGGACAGCTACTGTAATGGGGTTTTTGGGGGGGAAGTGGTGTACTTGGTGAACATAATGTTCTTTGCGTGATTGTGGATTAATGATAACAAAAAAAATTTTTAAAGTGCAATAAGGACATAGCTCTCAATTCTCAGAATAAAAGGACAGGATCTTCAATACTCCAATGAAAATACACAGGGTTAAAAGAAGGGATGAAAACTCAAGACCACCTACGTGCTCCCTTACAGGAGACTAACTTGAGATCCAAGGACGAAGATGAACTACAAGTTGAGGGGGTGGAAACATAGCTCTCAACGCTACTATTACATTTCAGATAGACCTCACTCACATCTAAATGCGTAAATGCACTGAAATTCCACCTCCACCTTGACAGCAGAGGGAAGCAGTTTCCCCACAAGCTAGCTGGGCTGCCACCTCAGCAAGTCCATGGGCCACTGGCCCAGAAGAACCCCGCGTGTCACCAAAAGGCAGTTCCCTTAACCAGTGACTACACACATACTCTCTGAAGATGGGCCACCAAGCAGGGCCACCGAGGTAACATCGGTGCACAGGCAAAAAGACATACTACTGGGCATGTACCTACCACGGACCCCGCAGGCCTGCCAGGGTGCTCCCTGCATGGGGCCTCGGATATTCCCTGCAGCTCATGCAGCCGCCACAGCAGGAACGGCCCAGGGGCAGAGCAGCTGGAGGGCACTGGGCTGCACAGTTTCAAGAGTGCAGCCCACCAACCACACTATCCACACCCAGCAGACTCGTGCCACATATGCAGGAGATGTTCCCACACAAGGCCACTCCTCTCAAGACCCAAACACACAGCTAACTCACAAAAACAAACACAAGGAATTGAGACTGAGAAGAACACAGAGGAATCAAAGTGCACCTAGGGACAGAACGTTGACAAAAGTGAGAAAACAGATATAGAGAGAGACAAATGATTGATACATAGATTTGACTGATATACATACATATAGATGATAGATTTATTAGATAGATACACAGATGATAGTAGATAGATGACAGACCATACATAGATAGATGACAGATAGATAGATAGAAAGATTACATAGATAGGTAAAGAGATAGATAGGTAGGTAGATAGGAAAGCATCATACTAAACTAAGCTATCTTTCACTCAGGATCATGTATGTGCTCCCTTACAGGAGACTCACTTGAGATCCCAGGACACGGACAAATTAAAAGCTGAAGGGGCGGACACAGGTACCCAAAAAAAGTGAAACTGAGAAACAAACAAACAAATGGATTCTGTTTGAGTCCCCAGAGACAGTCAGTAGAAAATAGCCCTAGCTGGCCACCATGAATTTTTTTTTGTTTGGTTTCAGCAGTGCCCATAAATAGATACCGTTGTACAGCAAAGTCCTTCTCAATTTTTCTCACCTCAATAACAGAATTGCTGTAATAATATGTGTCTGGGCTTTTGAAATCAGTGCGTTTTATGATGTTCATGAATGTAAAAATGTAATAACCACTTAAGAGTGAAGGTTGGACACTCAAATAAACACGTCACTCCACAACACACTCTTTGTTCAAAACTGCTCCTGTCTAGAAATAGGTGTTCATTTTTATTTGTCCCTCCTCCTATCAGAGGTGATCACGCCGATGTCCTTCATACTTGGTGATGCGCAAAGCACCAAGTATACCTTTCTGACTACAACAGGCCCAGAGGAAGGATACTTGTGGTCTTCAGGGAAGACTTAGTCAATTATTGTGGCAAATTAGAGTCAGCAGGGGAGAAGGAGGTAAAAGAGGACAGAGGACAGAGATATGGGTTCAAGTCCCTGGACAACCATTTACTGGTTTTGTAAGCACACGCGGCAGACTCGACCTGCAATTGTCTCAGTGTACCCAGTGCTCACCATACGTCCTAGTTACTTGCCAAGATTTTTGGAAGCATAATGTAGGGAAGTGACATAGGCGATGTTGTTAACTGTTCTGTACATAAGGATAGATGGGAAGACAAAAAGATGATTGATTCATAGATACATAGATAGATGAGAGATTATAGATAGATGATAGGAAGATAGATAGAGAGATACATAGACAGAAAGATAGAAGGATAGATAGATAGATAGATAGATTGATAGATAGATAGATAGATTGATAGATAGACAGACAGTTACACAGATTCAGATACATATCGATTAACACAAAGCTATTGCTCATAACCAACAGATCAATGGTGAAAGCACATAGGGAAACTACAAACAGAAAGGAAGAATGAAGTCCAGTTTAAAAAGTGCAGTAAGCAGCCATAAGAAGAAAACAAATCCTACCATTTGCAAGGATGTGGATGTAGCTAGACGGTAGCATGCTCAGTGATATATACCAGGTGGAGAAAGACAAGTAGCCAATGATTTCACTCATGTGTGGAGTATAACAACAAAGAAAAACTGGAGGAAATAAACAGCAGCAGTCTCACAGAACCCGAGAGTTCAATAACAGTTACCAAAGGGAAAGGGAATGGGCAGGGTGTGTGGGAAGGGAGGGATAAGGGCAGGGAGAAGAAAGGGGACATTAGGATTAACATGTATAATGCGTGGGCTCCAGGGGGCAAAGGGAGGGATGTACAAAACAGAGAAGACAAGTAGAGATTCTACAGCATTTACTACACGCTGATGGACAGCGACTGTAATGGGGTGTTTGTGGGGGGACATGGTGAAGCAGTCTACAGCATACAACAATGCTTATGGACAACGACTGTAAGAGGTTTTGGTGGGGACTTGGTGAAGGTGGGAGCCTAGTAATTATGATGTTCTTCACGTGATAGCAGATTAATGATTAAAAAAATGTTTTTAAGTGCAATATGGGCACAGCAATAAAACAGGCTTTGCGAGCTCCAAACAAAAGACACAGGGTTAAAAGAAGGGATGAAAACTCAAGATCACCTAAGTGCTCCCCTATAGGAGACTCACATGAGATCCAAAGACACAGACAAACTACAATCCGAAGGGGTGGGCAGAGCAACCCTACACAAGTGTAACTGAAAAGCAAACAAACAAACAAATGGATTTTGTTTGAGTCCCCAGAGACAGTCAGTAAAAAATAGCCCTATCTAGACACTGTGAATTCTTTTTGTTTGGTTTCAGCAGTGCCCAGCCATAGATTTAGTGGTACAGCAACGTCCTTCTCATTTTTTCTCACCTCAACAACTGAATTACTGTAATAAAATGTGTCTGGGCTTTTGAATCAGTGGATTTTATGATGTTCTTGAAAGTAAAGTAGTAATAACCACCTAAAGAGGATAGTTTGGACACTCAAACAAACACGTAACTCCACAACACTCTCTTTGCTCCCAAATGCTGCTGCCTAGAAATAGGTGTTCTTTTTATTTGTCCCTCCTCCTATCAGCGGTGATCATGCCATTGTCCCTCAAACTTGGTGGTGAGCAAAGCACCATGTATACTTTTCTGTCTAAACAGGCCCAGAGGAAGGATAGTTGTGGTCTTCTGGAAGCACTTAGTCAACGAATGTGGCTGAATACAGTCAGCAAGCTAGAAGGAGGTAAAAGAGGACAGAGGACAGAGATATGGGTGCAAGTCCCTGCACCACCATAAATTACTGGATTTGTAAGCACAAGCGGCTGACTCGACCTGCAAGTGTCTCAGTGAACCCAGTGCTCTACCAAAGGACTAGTTACTTTGCAATATTTTTGGAAGCATAATGTAGGTAAGTGACATAGGCGATGTTGTTAACTGTCCTGTACATAAGGATAGATGGCCAGACAAAAAGATGATTGACTCATAGATAGATAGATAGATGACAGATGACAGATAGACAGACGATAGACATAATAGGTAGATAGGAAGATAGACTGATAGACAGATAGATGATAGATAGATAGAAAGATAGAAAGATAGATAGATAAATAGAAAGATAGAATAATAGACAGATAGATAGATAGAAAGATATATACAGATACATATTAAATAACACAAAGCTATTGCTCATAACCAGGAGATCAATGGTGAAAGGACATAGCGAAACTACAAACTAAAAAGGAAGAATGAAGTCCAGTTTAAAAACTGCCGTTTGCAGCCATAAGAAGAAAACAAATGCTACCATTTGCAATGACGTGGATGGAGCGAGACGGTAGCATGCTCAGTGAAATATTTCAGGCGGAGAAAGACAAGTACCAAATGATTTCACTCATGTGTGGAGTATAACAACAAAGAAACACTGAAAAAAAAAACAGCAGCAGACTCACAGAACCCGAATGTGGAGTAACAGTTACCAAAGGGAAAAGGACTGAGAAGGGTTTTTGGGAAGGGAGGGATAAGGGTGGGGAGAAAGAAAAGGGAGATTAGGATAAGCATGTATAATGCGTGAGGGCGGGGTCGCATGGCGAGTGCTGTACAACACAGAGAAGACAAGTAGATATTCTACAGCATCTTACTACACGCTGAAGGACAGCGACTGTAATGGGGTGTGTGTGGGGCTATATCGTGAACGGGTCTACAGCATCCATCTCTGCTAACTGACAGCAACTGTAAGAGGTTTTTGGGAGGGACTTGGTGAAGGGGGGAGTCTAGTAAACATAATGTTCTTCACGTGATTGTAGATTAATGATAACAAAAACAATTTTTAAGTGCAATAAGGGCACAGCTCTGAATCATCAGAATAAAAGGACAGGCTTTGAGTGCTCCAAACAAATGACACAGGGTTAAAAGAAGGGATGAAAACTCAAGACCACCTTCGTGCTCCCTTACAGGAGACTCTCTTGAGATCCAAGGACAAAGACAATCTAAAAGCCGAAGGGGTGTGTACAGGTACCCAACACAGTGAAACTGAAAAACAAACAATCCTAGAATGGATTCTGTTTGAGTCCACAGAGACAGTCAGTAGAAAATAGCCCTATCTGGCCAACGTGAATTCTTTTTGTTTGGTTTCAGCATTGCCCAGCCATAGATTTAGTGGTACAGCAACGTCTTTCTCATTTTCTCTCAACTCAACAATTGAATTGCTGTAAAAGTATACGTCTGGACCTTTGAGATCAGTGGGTTTTATGAAGTTCATGAATGTAAAGAAGTAATAACTATATAAAGAGGGAAGTTTGGACACTGAAATAAACACGTCACTCCACAACACACTCTTGGCTCCCAACTGCTCCTGTCTAGCAACTGGTGTTCCTTTTCATTTGTCGTTCCATCCTATCAGCGGTGATCACGCCAATGTCCCTCAAACATGGTGGTGAGCAAAGCAGCAAGTTTTCTTTCTGTGGACAACAGGCCCAGAGGAACAATACTTGTGGTCTTCACGGAGCACTTAGTCAATGGATGTGGCTAAATAGAGTCAGCCAGTGAGAAGAAGATAATAGAGGATACTGACACAGGTTCAATTCCCTGCACAACCATTTACTGGTTTTGTAGGTACACGTGGCTGACTCGACCTGCAAGTGTCTCGGTGAACCGAGTGCTCTTCCTACAGCCTAGTTTCCTTGAAAGATTTTTGGAAGCATAATGTAGGGAAGTGACAAAGGCGATGTTGTTAACTGTTCTGTACATAATTATAGATATCCAGACAGAAAGACGATTGATTCATAGATAGATAGCTAGACAGACAACAGATGAAAGATAGATAGATAGGTACATAGATTGATGATAGACATCATAGATAGATGATAGGAAGATAGATAGATAGATAGATAGATAGATAGATAGATAGATAGATAGACAGACAGACAGACAGATGGATAGATAGATATAGGTACATATAGATTAAACTAAAGTTATTGGTAATAACGAGGAGAGCAATGGTGAAAGCACATAGCGAAACTACAGACAAAAGAGAAGACAGAAATCTAGTTTTAAAAGTACAGTAAGCAGCCGTAAGAAGAAAAAATCCTACCATTTGAACAACGTGGATGGAGCTAGAGGATATTATGCTCAGTGAAAAAGGCCATGCGGAGAAAGACAAGTACCAAATGATTTCACTCATGTGTTGAGTATAACAACAAAGAAAAACTGAAGGAAAAAAACAGCAGCAGACTCACAGAACCCAAGAGTGGACTAACAGATACCAAAGGGAAAGGGACTTGGCAGGGTGGGTGGGAAGGGTTTGATAAATGTGGGGAGAAAGAAAGGGGGCATTAGGATTAGCATGTATAATGTGTGGGTGGGAGGAGCATGGGGAGGGCTGTACAACACAGAGAAGACCAGTAGTGATTCTACAGCATCTTACTACACGCTGATGGAAAGCGACTGTAACGGGGTGTGGGGGGGGACATGGTGAAGGGTTCTACAGCATCCAACTATGCTGATGGACAGCTACTGTAATGGGGTTTTTGGGGGGGAAGTGGTGTACTTGGTGAACATAATGTTCTTTGCGTGATTGTGGATTAATGATAACAAAAAAAATTTTTAAAGTGCAATAAGGACATAGCTCTCAATTCTCAGAATAAAAGGACAGGATCTTCAATACTCCAATGAAAATACACAGGGTTAAAAGAAGGGATGAAAACTCAAGACCACCTACGTGCTCCCTTACAGGAGACTAACTTGAGATCCAAGGACGAAGATGAACTACAAGTTGAGGGGGTGGAAACATAGCTCTCAACGCTACTATTACATTTCAGATAGACCTCACTCACATCTAAATGCGTAAATGCACTGAAATTCCACCTCCACCTTGACAGCAGAGGGAAGCAGTTTCCCCACAAGCTAGCTGGGCTGCCACCTCAGCAAGTCCATGGGCCACTGGCCCAGAAGAACCCCGCGTGTCACCAAAAGGCAGTTCCCTTAACCAGTGACTACACACATACTCTCTGAAGATGGGCCACCAAGCAGGGCCACCGAGGTAACATCGGTGCACAGGCAAAAAGACATACTACTGGGCATGTACCTACCACGGACCCCGCAGGCCTGCCAGGGTGCTCCCTGCATGGGGCCTCGGATATTCCCTGCAGCTCATGCAGCCGCCACAGCAGGAACGGCCCAGGGGCAGAGCAGCTGGAGGGCACTGGGCTGCACAGTTTCAAGAGTGCAGCCCACCAACCACACTATCCACACCCAGCAGACTCGTGCCACATATGCAGGAGATGTTCCCACACAAGGCCACTCCTCTCAAGACCCAAACACACAGCTAACTCACAAAAACAAACACAAGGAATTGAGACTGAGAAGAACACAGAGGAATCAAAGTGCACCTAGGGACAGAACGTTGACAAAAGTGAGAAAACAGATATAGAGAGAGACAAATGATTGATACATAGATTTGACTGATATACATACATATAGATGATAGATTTATTAGATAGATACACAGATGATAGTAGATAGATGACAGACCATACATAGATAGATGACAGATAGATAGATAGAAAGATTACATAGATAGGTAAAGAGATAGATAGGTAGGTAGATAGGAAAGCATCATACTAAACTAAGCTATCTTTCACTCAGGATCATGTATGTGCTCCCTTACAGGAGACTCACTTGAGATCCCAGGACACGGACAAATTAAAAGCTGAAGGGGCGGACACAGGTACCCAAAAAAAGTGAAACTGAGAAACAAACAAACAAATGGATTCTGTTTGAGTCCCCAGAGACAGTCAGTAGAAAATAGCCCTAGCTGGCCACCATGAATTTTTTTTTGTTTGGTTTCAGCAGTGCCCATAAATAGATACCGTTGTACAGCAAAGTCCTTCTCAATTTTTCTCACCTCAATAACAGAATTGCTGTAATAATATGTGTCTGGGCTTTTGAAATCAGTGCGTTTTATGATGTTCATGAATGTAAAAATGTAATAACCACTTAAGAGTGAAGGTTGGACACTCAAATAAACACGTCACTCCACAACACACTCTTTGTTCAAAACTGCTCCTGTCTAGAAATAGGTGTTCATTTTTATTTGTCCCTCCTCCTATCAGAGGTGATCACGCTGATGTCCTTCATACTTGGTGATGCGCAAAGCACCAAGTATACCTTTCTGACTACAACAGGCCCAGAGGAAGGATACTTGTGGTCTTCAGGGAAGACTTAGTCAATTATTGTGGCAAATTAGAGTCAGCAGGGGAGAAGGAGGTAAAAGAGGACAGAGGACAGAGATATGGGTTCAAGTCCCTGGACAACCATTTACTGGTTTTGTAAGCACACGCGGCAGACTCGACCTGCAATTGTCTCAGTGTACCCAGTGCTCACCATACGTCCTAGTTACTTGCCAAGATTTTTGGAAGCATAATGTAGGGAAGTGACATAGGCGATGTTGTTAACTGTTCTGTACATAAGGATAGATGGGAAGACAAAAAGATGATTGATTCATAGATACATAGATAGATGAGAGATTATAGATAGATGATAGACACGATAGATAGATGATAGGAAGATAGATAGAGAGATACATAGACAGAAAGATAGAAGGATAGATAGATAGATAGATAGATTGATAGATAGACAGACAGTTACACAGATTCAGATACATATCGATTAACACAAAGCTATTGCTCATAACCAACAGATCAATGGTGAAAGCACATAGGGAAACTACAAACAGAAAGGAAGAATGAAGTCCAGTTTAAAAAGTGCAGTAAGCAGCCATAAGAAGAAAACAAATCCTACCATTTGCAAGGATGTGGATGTAGCTAGACGGTAGCATGCTCAGTGATATATACCAGGTGGAGAAAGACAAGTAGCCAATGATTTCACTCATGTATGGAGTATAACAACAAAGAAAAACTGGAGGAAATAAACAGCAGCAGACTCACAGAACCCGAGAGTTCAATAACAGTTACCAAATTGAAAGGGAATGGGCAGGGTGTGTGGGAAGGGAGGGATAAGGGCAGGGAGAAGAAAGGGGACATTAGGATTAACATGTATAATGCGTGGGCTCCAGGGGCCAAAGGGAGGGATGTACAAAACAGAGAAGACAAGTAGAGATTCTACAGCATTTACTACACGCTGATGGACAGCGACTGTAATGGGGTGTTTGTGGGGGGACATGGTGAAGCAGTCTACAGCATACAACAATGCTTATGTACAACGACTGTAAGAAGTTTTGGTGGGGACTTGGTGAAGGTGGGAGCCTAGTAAATATGATGTTCTTCACGTGATTGCAGATTAATGATAAAAAAAATGTTTTTAAGTGCAATATGGGCACAGCAATAAAACAGGCTTTGCGAGCTCCAAACAAAAGACACAGGGTTAAAAGAAGGGATGAAAACTCAAGATCACCTAAGTGCTCCCCTATAGGAGACTCACTTGAGATCCAAAGACACAGACAAACTACAATCCGAAGGGGTGGGGACAGCAACCCTACACAAGTGTAACTGAAAAGCAAACAAACAAACAAATGGATTTTGTTTGAGTCCCCAGAGACAGTCAGTAGAAAATAGCCCTATCTAGACACCGTGAATTCTTTTTGTTTGGTTTCAGCAGTGCCCAGCCATAGATTTAGTGGTACAGCAACGTCCTTCTCATTTTTTCTCACCTCAACAACTGAATTGCTGTAATAATATGTGTCTGGGCTTTTGAAATCAGTGGATTTTATGACGTTCTTCAAAGTAAAGTAGTAATATCCACCTAAAGAGGATAGTTTGGACACTCAAACAAACACGTAACTCCACAACACTCTCTTTGCTCCCAAATGCTGCTGCCTAGAAATAGGTGTTCTTTTTATTTGTCCCTCCTCCTATCAGCGGTGATCATGCCATTGTCCCTCAAACTTGGTGGTGAGCAAAGCACCATGTATACTTTTCTGTCTAAACAGGCCCAGAGGAAGGATAGTTGTGGTCTTCTGGAAGCACTTAGTCAACGAATGTGGCTGAATACAGTCAGCAAGCGAGAAGGAGGTAAAAGAGGACAGAGGACAGAGATATGGGTGCAAGTCCCTGCACCACCATAAATTACTGGATTTGTAAGCACAAGCGGCTGACTCGACCTGCAAGTGTCTCAGTGAACCCAGTGCTCTACCAAAGGACTAGTTACTTTGCAATATTTTTGGAAGCATAATGTAGGTAAGTGACATAGGCGATGTTGTTAACTGTCCTGTACATAAGGATAGATGGCCAGACAAAAAGATGATTGATTCATAGATAGATAGATAGATGACAGATGACAGATAGACAGACGATAGACATGATAGGTAGATAGGAAGATAGACTGATAGACAGATAGATGATAGATAGATAGAAAGATAGAAAGATAGATAGATAAATAGAAAGATAGAATAATAGACAGATAGATAGATAGAAAGATATATACAGATACATATTAAATAACACAAAGCTATTGCTCATAACCAGGAGATCAATGGTGAAAGGACATAGCGAAACTACAAACTAAAAAGGAAGAATGAAGTCCAGTTTAAAAACTGCCGTTTGCAGCCATAAGAAGAAAACAAATGCTACCATTTGCAATGACGTGGATGGAGCGAGACGGTAGCATGCTCAGTGAAATATTTCAGGCGGAGAAAGACAAGTACCAAATGATTTCACTCATGTGTGGAGTATAACAACAAAGAAACACTGAAAAAAAAAACAGCAGCAGACTCACAGAACCTGAATGTGGAGTAACAGTTACCAAAGGGAAAAGGACTGACAAGGGTGTTTGGGAAGGGAGGGATAAGGGTGGGGAGAAAGAAAAGGGAGATTAGGATAAGCATGTATAATGCGTGAGGGCGGGGTCGCATGGCGAGTGCTGTACAACACAGAGAAGACAAGTAGATATTCTACAGCATCTTACTACACGCTGAAGGACAGCGACTGTAATGGGGTGTGTGTGGGGCTACATCGTGAACGGGTCTACAGCATCCATCTCTGCTAACTGACAGCAACTGTAAGAGGTTTTTGGGAGGGACTTGGTGAAGGGGGGAGTCTAGTAAACATAATGTTCTTCACGTGATTGTAGATTAATGATAACAAAAACAATTTTTAAGTGCAATAAGGGCACAGCTCTGAATCATCAGAATAAAAGGACAGGCTTTGAGTGCTCCAAACAAATGACACAGGGTTAAAAGAAGGGATGAAAACTCAAGACCACCTTCGTGCTCCCTTACAGGAGACTCTCTTGAGATCCAAGGACAAAGACAATCTAAAAGCCGAAGGGGTGTGTACAGGTACCCAACACAGTGAAACTGAAAAACAAACAATCCTAGAATGGATTCTGTTTGAGTCCACAGAGACAGTCAGTAGAAAATAGCCCTATCTGGCCAACGTGAATTCTTTTTGTTTGGTTTCAGCATTGCCCAGCCATAGATTTAGTGGTACAGCAACGTCTTTCTCATTTTCTCTCAACTCAACAATTGAATTGCTGTAAAAGTATACGTCTGGACCTTTGAGATCAGTGGGTTTTATGAAGTTCATGAATGTAAAGAAGTAATAACTATATAAAGAGGGAAGTTTGGACACTGAAATAAACACGTCACTCCACAACACACTCTTGGCTCCCAACTGCTCCTGTCTAGCAACTGGTGTTCCTTTTCATTTGTCGTTCCATCCTATCAGCGGTGATCACGCCAATGTCCCTCAAACATGGTGGTGAGCAAAGCACCAAGTTTTCTTTCTGTGGACAACAGGCCCAGAGGAACAATACTTGTGGTCTTCACGGAGCACTTAGTCAATGGATGTGGCTAAATAGAGTCAGCCAGTGAGAAGAAGATAATAGAGGATACTGACACAGGTTCAATTCCCTGCACAACCATTTACTGGTTTTGTAGGTACACGTGGCTGACTCGACCTGCAAGTGTCTCGGTGAACCGAGTGCTCTTCCTACAGCCTAGTTTCCTTGAAAGATTTTTGGAAGCATAATGTAGGGAAGTGACAAAGGCGATGTTGTTAACTGTTCTGTACATAATTATAGATATCCAGACAGAAAGACGATTGATTCATAGATAGATAGCTAGACAGACGACAGATGAAAGATAGATAGATAGGTACATAGATTGATGATAGACATCATAGATAGATGATAGGAAGATAGATAGATAGATAGATAGATAGATAGATAGATAGATAGACAGACAGACAGACAGACAGACAGATGGATAGATAGATATAGGTACATATAGATTAAACTAAAGTTATTGGTAATAACGAGGAGAGCAATGGTGAAAGCACATAGCGAAACTACAGACAAAAGAGAAGACAGAAATCTAGTTTTAAAAGTACAGTAAGCAGCCGTAAGAAGAAAAAATCCTACCATTTGAACAACGTGGATGGAGCTATAGGATATTATGCTCAGTGAAAAAGGCCATGCGGAGAAAGACAAGTACCAAATGATTTCACTCATGTGTTGAGTATAACAACAAAGAAAAACTGAAGGAAAAAAACAGCAGCAGACTCACAGAACCCAAGAGTGGACTAACAGATACCAAAGGGAAAGGGACTTGGCAGGGTGGGTGGGAAGGGTTTGATAAATGTGGGGAGAAAGAAAGGGGGCATTAGGATTAGCATGTATAATGTGTGGGTGGGAGGAGCATGGGGAGGGCTGTACAACACAGAGAAGACCAGTAGTGATTCTACAGCATCTTACTACACGCTGATGGAAAGCGACTGTAACGGTGTGTGGGGGGGGACATGGTGAAGGGTTCTACAGCATCCAACTATGCTGATGGACAGCTACTGTAATGGGGTTTTTGGGGGGGAAGTGGTGTACTTGGTGAACATAATGTTCTTTGCGTGATTGTGGATTAATGATAACAAAAAAAATTTTTAAAGTGCAATAAGGACATAGCTCTCAATTCTCAGAATAAAAGGACAGGATCTTCAATACTCCAATGAAAAGACACAGGGTTAAAAGAAGGGATGAAAACTCAAGACCACCTACGTGCTCCCTTACAGGAGACTAACTTGAGATCCAAGGACGAAGATGAACTACAAGTTGAGGGGGTGGAAACATAGCTCTCAACGCTACTATTACATTTCAGATAGACCTCACTCACATCTAAATGCGTAAATGCACTGAAATTCCACCTCCACCTTGACAGCAGAGGGAAGCAGTTTCCCCACAAGCTAGCTGGGCTGCCACCTCAGCAAGTCCATGGGCCACTGGCCCAGAAGAACCCCGCGTGTCACCAAAAGGCAGTTCCCTTAACCAGTGACTACACACATACTCTCTGAAGATGGGCCACCAAGCAGGGCCACCGAGGTAACATCGGTGCACAGGCAAAAAGACATACTACTGGGCATGTACCTACCACGGACCCCGCAGGCCTGCCAGGGTGCTCCCTGCATGGGGCCTCGGATATTCCCTGCAGCTCATGCAGCCGCCACAGCAGGAACGGCCCAGGGGCAGAGCAGCTGGAGGGCACTGGGCTGCACAGTTTCAAGAGCGCAGCCCACCAACCACACTATCCACACCCAGCAGACTCGTGCCACATATGCAGGAGATGTTCCCACACAAGGCCACTCCTCTCAAGACCCAAACACACAGCTAACTCACAAAAACAAACACAAGGAATTGAGACTGAGAAGAACACAGAGGAATCAAAGTGCACCTAGGGACAGAACGTTGACAAAAGTGAGAAAACAGATATAGAGAGAGACAAATGATTGATACATAGATTCGACTGATATGCATACATATAGATGATAGATTCATTAGATAGATACACAGATGATAGTAGATAGATGACAGACCATACATAGATAGATGACAGATAGATAGATAGAAAGATTACATAGATAGGTAAAGAGATAGATAGGTAGATAGATAGGAAAGCATCATACTAAACTAAGCTATCTTTCACTCAGGATCATGTATGTGCTCCCTTACAGGAGACTCACTTGAGATCCCAGGACACGGACAAATTAAAAGCTGAAGGGGCGGACACAGGTACCCAAAAAAAGTGAAACTGAGAAACAAACAAACAAATGGATTCTGTTTGAGTCCCCAGAGACATTCAGTAGAAAATAGCCCTAGCTGGCCACCATGAATTTTTTTTTGTTTGGTTTCAGCAGTGCCCATAAATAGATACCGTTGTACAGCAAAGTCCTTCTCAATTTTTCTCACCTCAATAACAGAATTGCTGTAATAATATGTGTCTGGGCTTTTGAAATCAGTGCGTTTTATGATGTTCATGAATGTAAAAATGTAATAACCACTTAAGAGTGAAGGTTGGACACTCAAATAAACACGTCACTCCACAACACACTCTTTGTTCAAAACTGCTCCTGTCTAGAAATAGGTGTTCATTTTTATTTGTCCCTCCTCCTATCAGAGGTGATCACGCCGATGTCCTTCATACTTGGTGATGCGCAAAGCACCAAGTATACCTTTCTGACTACAACAGGCCCAGAGGAAGGATACTTGTGGTCTTCAGGGAAGACTTAGTCAATTATTGTGGCAAATTAGAGTCAGCAGGGGAGAAGGAGGTAAAAGAGGACAGAGGACAGAGATATGGGTTCAAGTCCCTGGACAACCATTTACTGGTTTTGTAAGCACACGCGGCAGACTCGACCTGCAATTGTCTCAGTGTACCCAGTGCTCACCATACGTCCTAGTTACTTGCCAAGATTTTTGGAAGCATAATGTAGGGAAGTGACATAGGCGATGTTGTTAACTGTTCTGTACATAAGGATAGATGGGAAGACAAAAAGATGATTGATTCATAGATACATAGATAGATGAGAGATTATAGATAGATGATAGACACGATAGATAGATGATAGGAAGATAGATAGAGAGATACATAGACAGAAAGATAGAAGGATAGATAGATAGATAGATAGATTGATAGATAGACAGACAGTTACACAGATTCAGATACATATCGATTAACACAAAGCTATTGCTCATAACCAACAGATCAATGGTGAAAGCACATAGGGAAACTACAAACAGAAAGGAAGAATGAAGTCCAGTTTAAAAAGTGCAGTAAGCAGCCATAAGAAGAAAACAAATCCTACCATTTGCAAGGATGTGGATGTAGCTAGACGGTAGCATGCTCAGTGATATATACCAGGTGGAGAAAGACAAGTAGCCAATGATTTCACTCATGTGTGGAGTATAACAACAAAGAAAAACTGGAGGAAATAAACAGCAGCAGACTCACAGAACCCGAGAGTTCAATAACAGTTACCAAAGGGAAAGGGAATGGGCAGGGTGTGTGGGAAGGGAGGGATAAGGGCAGGGAGAAGAAAGGGGACATTAGGATTAACATGTATAATGCGTGGGCTCCAGGGGCCAAAGGGAGGGATGTACAAAACAGAGAAGACAAGTAGAGATTCTACAGCATTTACTACACGCTGATGGACAGCGACTGTAATGGGGTGTTTGTGGGGGGACATGGTGAAGCAGTCTACAGCATACAACAATGCTTATGGACAACGACTGTAAGAGGTTTTGGTGGGGACTTGGTGAAGGTGGGAGCCTAGTAAATATGATGTTCTTCACGTGATTGCAGATTAATGATAAAAAAATGTTTTTAAGTGCAATATGGGCACAGCAATAAAACAGGCTTTGCGAGCTCCAAACAAAAGACACAGGGTTAAAAGAAGGGATGAAAACTCAAGATCACCTAAGTGCTCCCCTATAGGAGACTCACTTGAGATCCAAAGACACAGACAAACTACAATCCGAAGGGGTGGGGACAGCAACCCTACACAAGTGTAACTGAAAAGCAAACAAACAAACAAATGGATTTTGTTTGAGTCCCCAGAGACAGTCAGTAGAAAATAGCCCTATCTAGACACCGTGAATTCTTTTTGTTTGGTTTCAGCAGTGCCCAGCCATAGATTTAGTGGTACAGCAACGTCCTTCTCATTTTTTCTCACCTCAACAACTGAATTGCTGTAATAATATGTGTCTGGGCTTTTGAAATCAGTGGATTTTATGACGTTCTTCAAAGTAAAGTAGTAATATCCACCTAAAGAGGATAGTTTGGACACTCAAACAAACACGTAACTCCACAACACTCTCTTTGCTCCCAAATGCTGCTGCCTAGAAATAGGTGTTCTTTTTATTTGTCCCTCCTCCTATCAGCGGTGATCATGCCATTGTCCCTCAAACTTGGTGGTGAGCAAAGCACCATGTATACTTTTCTGTCTAAACAGGCCCAGAGGAAGGATAGTTGTGGTCTTCTGGAAGCACTTAGTCAACGAATGTGGCTGAATACAGTCAGCAAGCTAGAAGGAGGTAAAAGAGGACAGAGGACAGAGATATGGGTGCAAGTCCCTGCACCACCATAAATTACTGGATTTGTAAGCACAAGCGGCTGACTCGACCTGCAAGTGTCTCAGTGAACCCAGTGCTCTACCAAAGGACTAGTTACTTTGCAATATTTTTGGAAGCATAATGTAGGGAAGTGACATAGGCGATGTTGTTAACTGTCCTGTACATAAGGATAGATGGCCAGACAAAAAAATGATTGATTCATAGATAGATAGATAGATGACATATGACAGATAGACAGACGATAGACATGATAGGTAGATAGGAAGATAGACTGATAGACAGATAGATGATAGATAGATAGAAAGATAGAAAGATAGATAGATAAATAGAAAGATAGAAGGATAGACAGATAGATAGATAGAAAGATATATACAGATACATATTAAATAACACAAAGCTATTGCTCATAACCAGGAGATCAATGGTGAAAGGACATAGCGAAACTACAAACTAAAAAGGAAGAATGAAGTCCAGTTTAAAAACTGCCGTTTGCAGCCATAAGAAGAAAACAAATGCTACCATTTGCAATGACGTGGATGGAGCGAGACGGTAGCATGCTCAGTGAAATATTTCAGGCAGAGAAAGTCAAGTACCAAATGATTTCACTCATGTGTGGAGTATAACAACAAAGAAACACTGAAAAAAAAAACAGCAGCAGACTCACAGAACCCGAATGTGGAGTAATAGTTACCAAAGGGAAAAGGACTGAGAAGGGTTTTTGGGAAGGGAGGGATAAGGGTGGGGAGAAAGAAAAGGGAGATTAGGATAAGCATGTATAATGCGTGAGGGCATGGTCGCATGGCGAGTGCTGTACAACACAGAGAAGACAAGTAGATATTCTACAGCATCTTACTACACGCTGAAGGACAGCGACTGTAATGGGGTGTGTGTGGGGCTACATCATGAACGGGTCTACAGCATCCATCTCTGCTAACTGTCAGCAACTGTAAGAGGTTTTTGGGAGGGACTTGGTGAAGGGGGGAGTCTAGTAAACATAATGTTCTTCACGTGATTGTAGATTAATGATAACAAAAACAATTTTTAAGTGCAATAAGGGCACAGCTCTGAATCATCAGAATAAAAGGACAGGCTTTGAGTGCTCCAAACAAATGACACAGGGTTAATAGAAGGGATGAAAACTCAAGACCACCTTCGTGCTACCTTACAGGAGACTCTCTTGAGATCCAAGGACACAGACAATCTAAATGCCGAAGGGTTGTGTACAGGTACCCAACACAGTGAAACTGAAAAACAAACAATCCTAGAATGGATTCTGTTTGAGTCCACAGAGACAGTCAGTAGAAAATAGCCCTATCTGGAAAACGTGAATTCTTTTTGTTTGGTTTCAGCATTGCCCAGCCATAGATTTAGTGGTACAGCAACGTCTTTCTCATTTTCTCTCAACTCAACAATTGAATTGCTGTAAAAGTATACGTCTGGACCTTTGAGATCAGTGGGTTTTATGAAGTTCATGAATGTAAAGAAGTAATAACTATATAAAGAGGGAAGTTTGGACACTGAAATAAACACGTCACTCCACAACACACTCTTGGCTCCCAACTGCTCCTGTCTAGCAACTGGTGTTCCTTTTCATTTGTCGTTCCATCCTATCAGCGGTGATCACGCCAATGTCCCTCAAACATGGTGGTGAGCAAAGCAGCAAGTTTTCTTTCTGTGGACAACAGGCCCAGAGGAACAATACTTGTGGTCTTCACGGAGCACTTAGTCAATGGATGTGGCTAAATAGAGTCAGCCAGTGAGAAGAAGATAATAGAGGATACTGACACAGGTTCAATTCCCTGCACAACCATTTACTGGTTTTGTAGGTACACGTGGCTGACTCGACCTGCAAGTGTCTCGGTGAACCGAGTGCTCTTCCTACAGCCTAGTTTCCTTGAAAGATTTTTGGAAGCATAATGTAGGGAAGTGACAAAGGCGATGTTGTTAACTGTTCTGTACATAATTATAGATATCCAGACAGAAAGACGATTGATTCATAGATAGATAGCTAGACAGACGACAGATGAAAGATAGATAGATAGGTACATAGATTGATGATAGACATCATAGATAGATGATAGGAAGATAGATAGATAGATAGATAGATAGATAGATAGATAGATAGATAGATAGACAGACAGACAGACAGATGGATAGATAGATATAGGTACATATAGATTAAACTAAAGTTATTGGTAATAACGAGGAGAGCAATGGTGAAAGCACATAGCGAAACTACAGACAAAAGAGAAGACAGAAATCTAGTTTTAAAAGTACAGTAAGCAGCCGTAAGAAGAAAAAATCCTACCATTTGAACAACGTGGATGGAGCTAGAGGATATTATGCTCAGTGAAAAAGGCCATGCGGAGAAAGACAAGTACCAAATGATTTCACTCATGTGTTGAGTATAACAACAAAGAAAAACTGAAGGAAAAAAACAGCAGCAGACTCACAGAACCCAAGAGTGGACTAACAGATACCAAAGGGAAAGGGACTTGGCAGGGTGGGTGGGAAGGGTTTGATAAATGTGGGGAGAAAGAAAGGGGGCATTAGGATTAGCATGTATAATGTGTGGGTGGGAGGAGCATGGGGAGGGCTGTACAACACAGAGAAGACCAGTAGTGATTCTACAGCATCTTACTACACGCTGATGGAAAGCGACTGTAACGGGGTGTGGGGGGGGACATGGTGAAGGGTTCTACAGCATCCAACTATGCTGATGGACAGCTACTGTAATGGGGTTTTTGGGGGGGAAGTGGTGTACTTGGTGAACATAATGTTCTTTGCGTGATTGTGGATTAATGATAACAAAAAAAATTTTTAAAGTGCAATAAGGACATAGCTCTCAATTCTCAGAATAAAAGGACAGGCTCTTCAGGACTCCAATGAAAAGACACAGGGTTAAAAGAAGGGATGAAAACTCAAGACCACCTACGTGCTCCCTTACAGGAGACTAACTTGAGATCCAAGGACGAAGATGAACTACAAGTTGAGGGGGTGGAAACATAGCTCTCAACGCTACTATTACATTTCAGATAGACCTCACTCACATCTAAATGCGTAAATGCACTGAAATTCCACCTCCACCTTGACAGCAGAGGGAAGCAGTTTCCCCACAAGCTAGCTGGGCTGCCACCTCAGCAAGTCCATGGGCCACTGGCCCAGAAGAACCCCGCGTGTCACCAAAAGGCAGTTCCCTTAACCAGTGACTACACACATACTCTCTGAAGATGGGCCACCAAGCAGGGCCACCGAGGTAACATCGGTGCACAGGCAAAAAGACATACTACTGGGCATGTACCTACCACGGACCCCGCAGGCCTGCCAGGGTGCTCCCTGCATGGGGCCTCGGATATTCCCTGCAGCTCATGCAGCCGCCACAGCAGGAACGGCCCAGGGGCAGAGCAGCTGGAGGGCACTGGGCTGCACAGTTTCAAGAGCGCAGCCCACCAACCACACTATCCACACCCAGCAGACTCGTGCCACATATGCAGGAGATGTTCCCACACAAGGCCACTCCTCTCAAGACCCAAACACACAGCTAACTCACAAAAACAAACACAAGGAATTGAGACTGAGAAGAACACAGAGGAATCAAAGTGCACCTAGGGACAGAACGTTGACAAAAGTGAGAAAACAGATATAGAGAGAGACAAATGATTGATACATAGATTCGACTGATATGCATACATATAGATGATAGATTCATTAGATAGATACACAGATGATAGTAGATAGATGACAGACCATACATAGATAGATGACAGATAGATAGATAGAAAGATTACATAGATAGGTAAAGAGATAGATAGGTAGGTAGATAGGAAAGCATCATACTAAACTAAGCTATCTTTCACTCAAGATCATGTATGTGCTCCCTTACAGGAGACTCACTTGAGATCCCAGGACACGGACAAATTAAAAGCTGAAGGGGCGGACACAGGTACCCAAAAAAAGTGAAACTGAGAAACAAACAAACAAATGGATTCTGTTTGAGTCCCCAGAGACAGTCAGTAGAAAATAGCCCTAGCTGGCCACCATGAATTTTTTTTTGTTTGGTTTCAGCAGTGCCCATAAATAGATACCGTTGTACAGCAAAGTCCTTCTCAATTTTTCTCACCTCAATAACAGAATTGCTGTAATAATATGTGTCTGGGCTTTGTAAATCAGTGCGTTTTATGATGTTCATGAATGTAAAAATGTAATAACCACTTAAGAGTGAAGGTTGGACACTCAAATAAACACGTCACTCCACAACACACTCTTTGTTCAAAACTGCTCCTGTCTAGAAATAGGTGTTCATTTTTATTTGTCCCTCCTCCTATCAGAGGTGATCACGCCGATGTCCTTCATACTTGGTGATGCGCAAAGCACCAAGTATACCTTTCTGACTACAACAGGCCCAGAGGAAGGATACTTGTGGTCTTCAGGGAAGACTTAGTCAATTATTGTGGCAAATTAGAGTCAGCAGGGGAGAAGGAGGTAAAAGAGGACAGAGGACAGAGATATGGGTTCAAGTCCCTGGACAACCATTTACTGGTTTTGTAAGCACACGCGGCAGACTCGACCTGCAATTGTCTCAGTGTACCCAGTGCTCACCATACGTCCTAGTTACTTGCCAAGATTTTTGGAAGCATAATGTAGGGAAGTGACATAGGCGATGTTGTTAACTGTTCTGTACATAAGGATAGATGGGAAGACAAAAAGATGATTGATTCATAGATACATAGATAGATGAGAGATTATGTAGGGGCCGGCCTACGGCCGAGGCTGAGTCCCACTATGTCTGAACACCGCCCTTCCACTCTAGTTGACCAATGCCCTAAGGTGGCGCACGCTTCCTGGGCGCCACCCTGCCTGGTTTGGTGGCATTAGCATAAGGAAGTTGCTCCTATAGGCTTGCATGATCTTGATCACCATAGGCCAGCTTCCTTTATATAAGTCATAAGCAGGAAAGAGAAGCTCTCTCTCACTCACTCACTCTCTCACTCTCTCACTCTCGCACTCACTCTCTTTCCCACTCTCTCAATCTCTGTCTCCCTCTCTCCCCTCATTCTTCTTCTCATTCGCTCCCCCCGGCTGTTGCTTCTTCTCACTCACCTTCTCCCGGCCTTCCGAGCAACAATAAACAACTGAAGTGAACCAGGTCTGTGTACGTATCGCTGTCGTCACCGCAACAAGGGGCGAACGCGGTATCTGGTGCCGAAACCCGGGAATTTTTCTCCAACCACCCAGAGGAGAAACTAGTGGACGCAGACGCCATAGAGCTTCTTACCCTGAAGCAGTACCTGTGGACCCCGTTCGGAAGGATTGCTCGGGAAGGCGCCTCAGATGAGAAGGGTGAGTGGACCAACGAGCAAAGCAAATGTAGGAGTAGGAAAGGAGATAGCAAGCGGCTGTGGTGGGGATTTCTGTTTTGTCTGTCCGTCATAGTGTTCTTTGTTGTACTGTTTTGTTTTGTCAAAAATGTTATGAAAAGTTAGGGCGCCAGTGAAAGTTCGCGGGATAGCGACGAAGCCAGGAAAGTTCGCGGGAAAGCGACGAAGCCAGGAAAGTTTGCGGGAAAGCGACGAAGCAAGGAAAGTTCGCGGTATAGCGACGAATGCAGGTTAGCGATAAGAGTTCCCTTTACCCATAAACTTAGAAGTAGCCTTTTATCCTTTAATCGCTAACATGGGATCTGAAGAGTCTCGAATTAGAGTAGAAGAGCCTTTGAGAGCACTCCTGAGGGCCAACGGAACCTCATTAAAAACAAAAACCGCAAGGGCTTTCCTCCACACGGTGGAGAAGCATACTCCGTGGTTCCTAGATGCAGGAAGAATCACTACCCCCGTGTGGGAAAAGTTAGGCGAGGATCTGCGCAGCGCAGATCGCAGGGAGCCGCTCCCGGCTGGGACGCTCCCCATATGGGGGCTGGTTAAGAGCTGCCTAAAGGAGAATAAACCTAGTTGTAGAGAAGCCATAAGGGAGGGAGAGGAGATTCTTGAGGAAGTGAAAGAGGAAAGAGCCTCTGCGAGAGCATCTGAAAGTGGATCTACACAGGGGGGGTCCTCTGATGAGGAAGAGGACCAAGAATTATCAGGAGAAGAGTTAGAGGCTAGGGCTGCTCAGAGAGGACATCGGCCCACATTGTGCTCCTCACTGAGCCGACTGAGAATAAGCAGAGAGGAAGGAGAGACTAGCTCAGCCCCTCTTCCCAATAAGAGCAGTAAGGTAGAAGAGATTGTGCCAACCGCCCCAGATTATCCATTTTGCTCTCCAACCTATAGAGCAGAGCCACCCCTTTACCAGAGTTACTCATATTGTGGTGGCCAGGGGTGCCAAGAACAATTGGGCAAGGATAGATGGAGGGAATGGCTAACCATGGAGGGGAATGCAGTCTTCCCAGTAATAGAAGATCCAAACACCCAGCAAAGATACCATCAAGCCCTAGATTTTAAGCTTGTTAAAAGCCTAAAGGAAGCTGCCATCACCTATGGAGTGCAAGCAGCGTTCACTGTGGCCATAGTGGAGTCATTAGCCACTCAGAATCTAACACCAGATGATTGGGCTAATGTAGCCAGAGCATGCCTTACTGGAGGTCAGTACCTGCTATTCAAAACTGCGTGGGCAGAGCTTTCTCAAGACACTGCCCGGCGCAACGCTGCCGCAGGGAACAATCAGTGGAACCTGGAGATGCTAATGGGCACAGGACCTTACCTAGGACAGCATAATCAGATAAATTACCCTCCTGCTGTGTATATGCAAATAGCTACAGCAGCTGTCAAGGCCTGGAAAACACTCCAGGGCATTGGTGATTTACAGGGTCAATTATCTAAAGTACTCCAAGGACCAAATGAGCCTTATGCAGACTTCTTGGCAAAGTTGATGCAAACTGCAGGCCGTATATTTGGAGATGTTGACACAGCAATGCCCCTAGTAAAACAGTTGGCCTATGAGCAAGCAAATAAATGGTGTAAGGAGGCTATCAGGCCTTGGAAAAATAAAGATTTAAATGTGTACCTCAAAGTTTGCAGGGACATCAATGACACTGTAGTGCAAGGACAGGTAATGGCTGCAGCCATAACTCAGGGACTGTAAAATGCGCGCAGCAGGGCTACCCCTTCAGGGGCATGCTTCTATTGCAAGCAGATGGGTCATTTAAAGCGAGATTGCCTGAAACTATGGCGATCAGAGGAGCCCGTGTGGGTTCCTCAGTGGCCCCTTACCAGAGAGAAAAAAGCAGCAGCCCACACTTCCCTCCCAGGACCCATTGCTGAGGGAAACAGACGTGCCGATGCCCTGACCCGTGAGTTTAACATCTTAGCTCTATTTGACCCTGTAGAACAAGCTGCTCAATTTCACAAACAATTCCATGTCAATGCACATACCCTTCGCCTAAAATATAATATTACTAGAGACCAAGCAAGAGCCATAGTAGTCAGTTGCAAATGGTGTGTCACACTTCTACCCTCCATCTCAGAAGGAGTTAATCCAAAGGGGCTACTCCCCAATCACATTTGGCAAATGGATGTTACCCATATTCCAGAATTCGGTAAGATGAAATATGTCCATGTGTCTGTAGACACCTGCTCAGGCATCATTTTTGCCTCTTGCCATACAGGAGAAAAATCTAGAGATGTCATATCTCACTGCCTCCAGGCATTTTTGGCCTGGGGAAAGCCCAAACATTTAAAAACTGACAATGGGCCAGCATATACATCCCAATCGCTCCTCAGCTTTTTAAAAACAATGGATATCACCCACACCACGGGCATTCCCTATAACCCTCAAGGGCAAGGCGTGGTAGAGCGCGCCAACCTGACCCTTAAAAATGTTCTCTATAAACAAAAAGGGGGAATAGGGGCAGACTTCAGATCTCCCAGAGACAAACTTAACATCATATTGTTCATTTTAAATTTTTTGACATTGGACAAAGATGGCCACAGTGCAGCAGAGCGGCATAATCGCCGTTCCAGGCCTAAAGACATGCCCGCAGTTATGTGGAAGGATGTATTGGATCATGGAAAGGCCCGGATCCAGTGTTAATCTGGAGCCGAGGCTCTGTTTGTGTTTTCCCACAGGACCGAAACAATCCCATCTGGGTGCCTGAACGCCTGACACGGAGAGTGGCAAGATCAGAACCGGAAGTGCGAGATGCCGATGCCACTGATGCTCATCCTGCTACTGATTCTTCAGCAGGCGATAGCGGAACCCAGAGAATTATGGGGTCTGGTGAAGGCTTGGCCTATTCCACTCCCAGTGACTGAAACTGCACATACCTTTCCTGCCTTTTTCTCTACCTATAGTACACTTAATCTCCCATATCTGCCCTTTGACAGCTCTATGTGTTGCTGGCATTTCTTTTCATAACCTCTCTAAAGCTGCCAATCTGTCCAGGGAATTAGGCAAGATGTTATCCACCAATTGGTCCAGTGAGTTTGATGTGCTCACCACTCAGCTACGGCTAGAAATATTGAATGTTAGTCCCCAAAAGTTAGAGGCGCTGTCTGTAGCTCAGTCTGCTGAAGCCGTGCTAAATGCCACCAAAGCCTGGTCAGGCATGGGTGTTCTGTTCCATGCAATGGCAACATCGGAAAGTGCGGGCGATGGCTCTGGTGCAGGCAATGGCAGCTATAGAAGAAGGCATCTCCCCTAGGGTGTAGCACAATATGTTGGACCAGTAGTCAAAGACGGGTAAGATCAGGAGGTACGCATACCAACCTAAGACAGGGCGCAGACCTTAGCTGTCTGTTGCCTTATGACGGGTAAGGATGCTGCACCTCCCTGACAACCTAAGACAGGCATGGTCCCCGAGCCTCATTGTGCTAAAAAACAAAAAAGGGGGAGATGTAGGGGCCGGCCTACGGCCGAGGCTGAGTCCCACTATGGCTGAACACCGCCCTTCCACTCTAGTTGACCAATGCCCTAAGGTGGCGCACGCTTCCTGGGCGCCACCCTGCCTGGTTTGGTGGCATTAGCATAAGGAAGTTGCTCCTATAGGCTTGCAGGATCTTGATCACCATAGGCCAGCTTCCTTTATATAAGGCATAAGCAGGAAAGAGAAGCTCTCTCTCACTCACTCACTCTCTCACTCTCTCACTCTCGCACTCACTCTCTTTCCCACTCTCTCAATCTCTGTCTCCCTCTCTCCCCTCATTCTTCTTCTCATTCGCTCCCCCCGGCTGTTGCTTCTTCTCACTCACCTTCTCCCGGACTTCCGAGCAACAATAAACAACTGAAGTGAACCAGGTCGGTGTACGTATCGCTGTCGTCACCGCAACAAGGGGCGAACGCGGTAGATTATAGATAGATGATAGACACGATAGATAGATGATAGGAAGATAGATAGAGAGATACATAGACAGAAAGATAGAAGGATAGATAGATAGATAGATAGATTGATAGATAGACAGACAGTTACACAGATTCAGATACATATCGATTAACACAAAGCTATTGCTCATAACCAACAGATCAATGGTGAAAGCACATAGGGAAACTACAAACAGAAAGGAAGAATGAAGTCCAGTTTAAAAAGTGCAGTAAGCAGCCATAAGAAGAAAACAAATCCTACCATTTGCAAGGATGTGGATGTAGCTAGACGGTAGCATGCTCAGTGATATATACCAGGTGGAGAAAGACAAGTAGCCAATGATTTCACTCATGTGTGGAGTATAACAACAAAGAAAAACTGGAGGAAATAAACAGCAGCAGACTCACAGAACCCGAGAGTTCAATAACAGTTACCAAAGGGAAAGGGAATGGGCAGGGTGTGTGGGAAGGGAGGGATAAGGGCAGGGAGAAGAAAGGGGACATTAGGATTAACATGTATAATGCGTGGGCTCCAGGGGCCAAAGGGAGGGATGTACAAAACAGAGAAGACAAGTAGAGATTCTACAGCATTTACTACACGCTGATGGACAGCGACTGTAATGGGGTGTTTGTGGGGGGACATGGTGAAGCAGTCTACAGCATACAACAATGCTTATGGACAACGACTGTAAGAGGTTTTGGTGGGGACTTGGTGAAGGTGGGAGCCTAGTAAATATGATGTTCTTCACGTGATTGCAGATTAATGATAAAAAAAATGTTTTTAAGTGCAATATGGGCACAGCAATAAAACAGGCTTTGCGAGCTCCAAACAAAAGACACAGGGTTAAAAGAAGGGATGAAAACTCAAGATCACCTAATTGCTCCCCTATAGGAGACTCACTTGAGATCCAAAGACACAGACAAACTACAATCCGAAGGGGTGGGGACAGCAACCCTACACAAGTGTAACTGAAAAGCAAACAAACAAACAAATGGATTTTGTTTGAGTCCCCAGAGACAGTCAGTAGAAAATAGCCCTATCTAGACACCGTGAATTCTTTTTGTTTGGTTTCAGCAGTGCCCAGCCATAGATTTAGTGGTACAGCAACGTCCTTCTCATTTTTTCTCACCTCAACAACTGAATTGCTGTAATAATATGTGTCTGGGCTTTTGAAATCAGTGGATTTTATGACGTTCTTCAAAGTAAAGTAGTAATATCCACCTAAAGAGGATAGTTTGGACACTCAAACAAACACGTAACTCCACAACACTCTCTTTGCTCCCAAATGCTGCTGCCTAGAAATAGGTGTTCTTTTTATTTGTCCCTCCTCCTATCAGCGGTGATCATGCCATTGTCCCTCAAACTTGGTGGTGAGCAAAGCACCATGTATACTTTTCTGTCTAAACAGGCCCAGAGGAAGGATAGTTGTGGTCTTCTGGAAGCACTTAGTCAACGAATGTGGCTGAATACAGTCAGCAAGCTAGAAGGAGGTAAAAGAGGACAGAGGACAGAGATATGGGTGCAAGTCCCTGCACCACCATAAATTACTGGATTTGTAAGCACAAGCGGCTGACTCGACCTGCAAGTGTCTCAGTGAACCCAGTGCTCTACCAAAGGACTAGTTACTTTGCAATATTTTTGGAAGCATAATGTAGGGAAGTGACATAGGCGATGTTGTTAACTGTCCTGTACATAAGGATAGATGGCCAGACAAAAAGATGATTGATTCATAGATAGATAGATAGATGACAGATGACAGATAGACAGACGATAGACATGATAGGTAGATAGGAAGATAGACTGATAGACAGATAGATGATAGATAGATAGAAAGATAGAAAGATAGATAGATAAATAGAAAGATAGAAGGATAGACAGATAGATAGATAGAAAGATATATACAGATACATATTAAATAACACAAAGCTATTGCTCATAACCAGGAGATCAATGGTGAAAGGACATAGCGAAACTACAAACTAAAAAGGAAGAATGAAGTCCAGTTTAAAAACTGCCGTTTGCAGCCATAAGAAGAAAACAAATGCTACCATTTGCAATGACGTGGATGGAGCGAGACGGTAGCATGCTCAGTGAAATATTTCAGGCGGAGAAAGACAAGTACCAAATGATTTCACTCATGTGTGGAGTATAACAACAAAGAAACACTGAAGAAAAAAACAGCAGCAGACTCACAGAACCCGAATGTGGAGTAACAGTTACCAAAGGGAAAAGGACTGAGAAGGGTTTTTGGGAAGGGAGGGATAAGGGTGGGGAGAAAGAAAAGGGAGATTAGGATAAGCATGTATAATGCGTGAGGGCGGGGTCGCATGGCGAGTGCTGTACAACACAGAGAAGACAAGTAGATATTCTACAGCATCTTACTACACGCTGAAGGACAGCGACTGTAATGGGGTGTGTGTGGGGCTACATCGTGAACGGGTCTACAGCATCCATCTCTGCTAACTGACAGCAACTGTAAGAGGTTTTTGGGAGGGACTTGGTGAAGGGGGGAGTCTAGTAAACATAATGTTCTTCACGTGATTGTAGATTAATGATAACAAAAACAATTTTTAAGTGCAATAAGGGCACAGCTCTGAATCATCAGAATAAAAGGACAGGCTTTGAGTGCTCCAAACAAATGACACAGGGTTAAAAGAAGGGATGAAAACTCAAGACCACCTTCGTGCTCCCTTACAGGAGACTCTCTTGAGATCCAAGGACAAAGACAATCTAAAAGCCGAAGGGGTGTGTACAGGTACCCAACACAGTGAAACTGAAAAACAAACAATCCTAGAATGGATTCTGTTTGAGTCCACAGAGACAGTCAGTAGAAAATAGCCCTATCTGGCCAACGTGAATTCTTTTTGTTTGGTTTCAGCATTGCCCAGCCATAGATTTAGTGGTACAGCAACGTCTTTCTCATTTTCTCTCAACTCAACAATTGAATTGCTGTAAAAGTATACGTCTGGACCTTTGAGATCAGTGGGTTTTATGAAGTTCATGAATGTAAAGAAGTAATAACTATATAAAGAGGGAAGTTTGGACACTGAAATAAACACGTCACTCCACAACACACTCTTGGCTCCCAACTGCTCCTGTCTAGCAACTGGTGTTCCTTTTCATTTGTCGTTCCATCCTATCAGCGGTGATCACGCCAATGTCCCTCAAACATGGTGGTGAGCAAAGCACCAAGTTTTCTTTCTGTGGACAACAGGCCCAGAGGAACAATACTTGTGGTCTTCACGGAGCACTTAGTCAATGGATGTGGCTAAATAGAGTCAGCCAGTGAGAAGAAGATAATAGAGGATACTGACACAGGTTCAATTCCCTGCACAACCATTTACTGGTTTTGTAGGTACACGTGGCTGACTCGACCTGCAAGTGTCTCGGTGAACCGAGTGCTCTTCCTACAGCCTAGTTTCCTTGAAAGATTTTTGGAAGCATAATGTAGGGAAGTGACAAAGGCGATGTTGTTAACTGTTCTGTACATAATTATAGATATCCAGACAGAAAGACGATTGATTCATAGATAGATAGCTAGACAGACGACAGATGAAAGATAGATAGATAGGTACATAGATTGATGATAGACATCATAGATAGATGATAGGAAGATAGATAGATAGATAGATAGATAGATAGATAGATAGATAGACAGACAGACAGACAGATGGATAGATAGATATAGGTACATATAGATTAAACTAAAGTTATTGGTAATAACGAGGAGAGCAATGGTGAAAGCACATAGCGAAACTACAGACAAAAGAGAAGACAGAAATCTAGTTTTAAAAGTACAGTAAGCAGCCGTAAGAAGAAAAAATCCTACCATTTGAACAACGTGGATGGAGCTAGAGGATATTATGCTCAGTGAAAAAGGCCATGCGGAGAAAGACAAGTACCAAATGATTTCACTCATGTGTTGAGTATAACAACAAAGAAAAACTGAAGGAAAAAAACAGCAGCAGACTCACAGAACCCAAGAGTGGACTAACAGATACCAAAGGGAAAGGGACTTGGCAGGGTGGGTGGGAAGGGTTTGATAAATGTGGGGAGAAAGAAAGGGGGCATTAGGATTAGCATGTATAATGTGTGGGTGGGAGGAGCATGGGGAGGGCTGTACAACACAGAGAAGACCAGTAGTGATTCTACAGCATCTTACTACACGCTGATGGAAAGCGACTGTAACGGGGTGTGGGGGGGGACATGGTGAAGGGTTCTACAGCATCCAACTATGCTGATGGACAGCTACTGTAATGGGGTTTTTGGGGGGGAAGTGGTGTACTTGGTGAACATAATGTTCTTTGCGTGATTGTGGATTAATGATAACAAAAAAAATTTTTAAAGTGCAATAAGGACATAGCTCTCAATTCTCAGAATAAAAGGACAGGATCTTCAATACTCCAATGAAAATACACAGGGTTAAAAGAAGGGATGAAAACTCAAGACCACCTACGTGCTCCCTTACAGGAGACTAACTTGAGATCCAAGGACGAAGATGAACTACAAGTTGAGGGGGTGGAAACATAGCTCTCAACGCTACTATTACATTTCAGATAGACCTCACTCACATCTAAATGCGTAAATGCACTGAAATTCCACCTCCACCTTGACAGCAGAGGGAAGCAGTTTCCCCACAAGCTAGCTGGGCTGCCACCTCAGCAAGTCCATGGGCCACTGGCCCAGAAGAACCCCGCGTGTCACCAAAAGGCAGTTCCCTTAACCAGTGACTACACACATACTCTCTGAAGATGGGCCACCAAGCAGGGCCACCGAGGTAACATCGGTGCACAGGCAAAAAGACATACTACTGGGCATGTACCTACCACGGACCCCGCAGGCCTGCCAGGGTGCTCCCTGCATGGGGCCTCGGATATTCCCTGCAGCTCATGCAGCCGCCACAGCAGGAACGGCCCAGGGGCAGAGCAGCTGGAGGGCACTGGGCTGCACAGTTTCAAGAGCGCAGCCCACCAACCACACTATCCACACCCAGCAGACTCGTGCCACATATGCAGGAGATGTTCCCACACAAGGCCACTCCTCTCAAGACCCAAACACACAGCTAACTCACAAAAACAAACACAAGGAATTGAGACTGAGAAGAACACAGAGGAATCAAAGTGCACCTAGGGACAGAACGTTGACAAAAGTGAGAAAACAGATATAGAGAGAGACAAATGATTGATACATAGATTTGACTGATATACATACATATAGATGATAGATTTATTAGATAGATACACAGATGATAGTAGATAGATGACAGACAATACATAGATAGATGACAGATAGATAGATAGAAAGATTACATAGATATGTAAAGAGATAGATAGGTAGGTAGATAGGAAAGCATCATACTAAACTAAGCTATCTTTCACTCAGGATCATGTATGTGCTCCCTTACAGGAGACTCACTTGAGATCCCAGGACACGGACAAATTAAAAGCTGAAGGGGCGGACACAGGTACCCAAAAAAAGTGAAACTGAGAAACAAACAAACAAATGGATTCTGTTTGAGTCCCCAGAGACAGTCAGTAGAAAATAGCCCTAGCTGGCCACCATGAATTTTTTTTTGTTTGGTTTCAGCAGTGCCCATAAATAGATACCGTTGTACAGCAAAGTCCTTCTCAATTTTTCTCACCTCAATAACAGAATTGCTGTAATAATATGTGTCTGGGCTTTTGAAATCAGTGCGTTTTATGATGTTCATGAATGTAAAAATGTAATAACCACTTAAGAGTGAAGGTTGGACACTCAAATAAACACGTCACTCCACAACACACTCTTTGTTCAAAACTGCTCCTGTCTAGAAATAGGTGTTCATTTTTATTTGTCCCTCCTCCTATCAGAGGTGATCACGCCGATGTCCTTCATACTTGGTGATGCGCAAAGCACCAAGTATACCTTTCTGACTACAACAGGCCCAGAGGAAGGATACTTGTGGTCTTCAGGGAAGACTTAGTCAATTATTGTGGCAAATTAGAGTCAGCAGGGGAGAAGGAGGTAAAAGAGGACAGAGGACAGAGATATGGGTTCAAGTCCCTGGACAACCATTTACTGGTTTTGTAAGCACACGCGGCAGACTCGACCTGCAATTGTCTCAGTGTACCCAGTGCTCACCATACGTCCTAGTTACTTGCCAAGATTTTTGGAAGCATAATGTAGGGAAGTGACATAGGCGATGTTGTTAACTGTTCTGTACATAAGGATAGATGGGAAGACAAAAAGATGATTGATTCATAGATACATAGATAGATGAGAGATTATAGATAGATGATAGACACGATAGATAGATGATAGGAAGATAGATAGAGAGATACATAGACAGAAAGATAGAAGGATAGATAGATAGATAGATAGATTGATAGATAGACAGACAGTTACACAGATTCAGATACATATCGATTAACACAAAGCTATTGCTCATAACCAACAGATCAATGGTGAAAGCACATAGGGAAACTACAAACAGAAAGGAAGAATGAAGTCCAGTTTAAAAAGTGCAGTAAGCAGCCATAAGAAGAAAACAAATCCTACCATTTGCAAGGATGTGGATGTAGCTAGACGGTAGCATGCTCAGTGATATATACCAGGTGGAGAAAGACAAGTAGCCAATGATTTCACTCATGTGTGGAGTATAACAACAAAGAAAAACTGGAGGAAATAAACAGCAGCAGACTCACAGAACCCGAGAGTTCAATAACAGTTACCAAAGGGAAAGGGAATGGGCAGGGTGTGTGGGAAGGGAGGGATAAGGGCAGGGAGAAGAAAGGGGACATTAGGATTAACATGTATAATGCGTGGGCTCCAGGGGCCAAAGGGAGGGATGTACAAAACAGAGAAGACAAGTAGAGATTCTACAGCATTTACTACACGCTGATGGACAGCGACTGTAATGGGGTGTTTGTGGGGGGAAATGGTGAAGCAGTCTACAGCATACAACAATGCTTATGGACAACGACTGTAAGAGGTTTTGGTGGGGACTTGGTGAAGGTGGGAGCCTAGTAAATATGATGTTCTTCACGGGATTGCAGATTAATGATAAAAAAAATGTTTTTAAGTGCAATATGGGCACAGCAATAAAACAGGCTTTGCGAGCTCCAAACAAAAGACACAGGGTTAAAAGAAGGGATGAAAACTCAAGATCACCTAAGTGCTCCCCTATAGGAGACTCACTTGAGATCCAAAGACACAGACAAACTACAATCCGAAGGGGTGGGGACAGCAACCCTACACAAGTGTAACTGAAAAGCAAACAAACAAACAAATGGATTTTGTTTGAGTCCCCAGAGACAGTCAGTAGAAAATAGCCCTATCTAGACACCGTGAATTCTTTTTGTTTGGTTTCAGCAGTGCCCAGCCATAGATTTAGTGGTACAGCAACGTCCTTCTCATTTTTTCTCACCTCAACAACTGAATTGCTGTAATAATATGTGTCTGGGCTTTTGAAATCAGTGGATTTTATGACGTTCTTCAAAGTAAAGTAGTAATATCCACCTAAAGAGGATAGTTTGGACACTCAAACAAACACGTAACTCCACAACACTCTCTTTGCTCCCAAATGCTGCTGCCTAGAAATAGGTGTTCTTTTTATTTGTCCCTCCTCCTATCAGCGGTGATCATGCCATTGTCCCTCAAACTTGGTGGTGAGCAAAGCACCATGTATACTTTTCTGTCTAAACAGGCCCAGAGGAAGGATAGTTGTGGTCTTCTGGAAGCACTTAGTCAACGAATGTGGCTGAATACAGTCAGCAAGCTAGAAGGAGGTAAAAGAGGACAGAGGACAGAGATATGGGTGCAAGTCCCTGCACCACCATAAATTACTGGATTTGTAAGCACAAGCGGCTGACTCGACCTGCAAGTGTCTCAGTGAACCCAGTGCTCTACCAAAGGACTAGTTACTTTGCAATATTTTTGGAAGCATAATGTAGGGAAGTGACATAGGCGATGTTGTTAACTGTCCTGTACATAAGGATAGATGGCCAGACAAAAAGATGATTGATTCATAGATAGATAGATAGATGACAGATGACAGATAGACAGACGATAGACATGATAGGTAGATAGGAAGATAGACTGATAGACAGATAGATGATAGATAGATAGAAAGATAGAAAGATAGATAGATAAATAGAAAGATAGAAGGATAGACAGATAGATAGATAGAAAGATATATACAGATACATATTAAATAACACAAAGCTATTGCTCATAACCAGGAGATCAATGGTGAAAGGACATAGCGAAACTACAAACTAAAAAGGAAGAATGAAGTCCAGTTTAAAAACTGCCGTTTGCAGCCATAAGAAGAAAACAAATGCTACCATTTGCAATGACGTGGATGGAGCGAGACGGTAGCATGCTCAGTGAAATATTTCAGGCGGAGAAAGACAAGTACCAAATGATTTCACTCATGTGTGGAGTATAACAACAAAGAAACACTGAAAAAAAAAACAGCAGCAGACTCACAGAACCCGAATGTGGAGTAACAGTTACCAAAGGGAAAAGGACTGAGAAGGGTTTTTGGGAAGGGAGGGATAAGGGTGGGGAGAAAGAAAAGGGAGATTAGGATAAGCATGTATAATGCGTGAGGGCGGGGTCGCATGGCGAGTGCTGTACAACACAGAGAAGACAAGTAGATATTCTACAGCATCTTACTACACGCTGAAGGACAGCGACTGTAATGGGGTGTGTGTGGGGCTACATCGTGAACGGGTCTACAGCATCCATCTCTGCTAACTGACAGCAACTGTAAGAGGTTTTTGGGAGGGACTTGGTGAAGGGGGGAGTCTAGTAAACATAATGTTCTTCACGTGATTGTAGATTAATGATAACAAAAACAATTTTTTAATTGCAATAAGGGCACAGCTCTGAATCATCAGAATAAAAGGACAGGCTTTGAGTGCTCCAAACAAATGACACAGGGTTAAAAGAAGGGATGAAAACTCAAGACCACCTTCGTGCTACCTTACAGGAGACTCTCTTGAGATCCAAGGACACAGACAATCTAAATGCCGAAGGGTTGTGTACAGGTACCCAACACAGTGAAACTGAAAAACAAACAATCCTAGAATGGATTCTGTTTGAGTCCACAGAGACAGTCAGTAGAAAATAGCCCTATCTGGCCAACGTGAATTCTTTTTGTTTGGTTTCAGCATTGCCCAGCCATAGATTTAGTGGTACAGCAACGTCTTTCTCATTTTCTCTTAACTCAACAATTGAATTGCTGTAAAAGTATACGTCTGGACCTTTGAGATCAGTGGGTTTTATGAAGTTCATGAATGTAAAGAAGTAATAACTATATAAAGAGGGAAGTTTGGACACTGAAATAAACACGTCACTCCACAACACACTCTTGGCTCCCAACTGCTCCTGTCTAGCAACTGGTGTTCCTTTTCATTTGTCGTTCCATCCTATCAGCGGTGATCACGCCAATGTCCCTCAAACATGGTGGTGAGCAAAGCACCAAGTTTTCTTTCTGTGGACAACAGGCCCAGAGGAACAATACTTGTGGTCTTCACGGAGCACTTAGTCAATGGATGTGGCTAAATAGAGTCAGCCAGTGAGAAGAAGATAATAGAGGATACTGACACAGGTTCAATTCCCTGCACAACCATTTACTGGTTTTGTAGGTACACGTGGCTGACTCGACCTGCAAGTGTCTCGGTGAACCGAGTGCTCTTCCTACAGCCTAGTTTCCTTGAAAGATTTTTGGAAGCATAATGTAGGGAAGTGACAAAGGCGATGTTGTTAACTGTTCTGTACATAATTATAGATATCCAGACAGAAAGACGATTGATTCATAGATAGATAGCTAGACAGACGACAGATGAAAGATAGATAGATAGGTACATAGATTGATGATAGACATCATAGATAGATGATAGGAAGATAGATAGATAGATAGATAGATAGATAGATAGATAGACAGACAGACAGACAGATGGATAGATAGATATAGGTACATATAGATTAAACTAAAGTTATTGGTAATAACGAGGAGAGCAATGGTGAAAGCACATAGCGAAACTACAGACAAAAGAGAAGACAGAAATCTAGTTTTAAAAGTACAGTAAGCAGTCGTAAGAAGAAAAAATCCTACCATTTGAACAACGTGGATGGAGCTAGAGGATATTATGCTCAGTGAAAAAGGCCATGCGGAGAAAGACAAGTACCAAATGATTTCACTCATGTGTTGAGTATAACAACAAAGAAAACCTGAAGGAAAAAAACAGCAGCAGACTCACAGAACCCAAGAGTGGACTAACAGATACCAAAGGGAAAGGGACTTGGCAGGGTGGGTGGGAAGGGTTTGATAAATGTGGGGAGAAAGAAAGGGGGCATTAGGATTAGCATGTATAATGTGTGGGTGGGAGGAGCATGGGGAGGGCTGTACAACACAGAGAAGACCAGTAGTGATTCTACAGCATCTTACTACACGCTGATGGAAAGCGACTGTAACGGGGTGTGGGGAGGGACATGGTGAAGGGTTCTACAGCATCCAACTATGCTGATGGACAGCTACTGTAATGGGGTTTTTGGGGGGGAAGTGGTGTACTTGGTGAACATAATGTTCTTTGCGTGATTGTGGATTAATGATAACAAAAAAAATTTTTAAAGTGCAATAAGGACATAGCTCTCAATTCTCAGAATAAAAGGACAGGCTCTTCAGGACTCCAATGAAAAGACACAGGGTTAAAAGAAGGGATGAAAAGTCAAGACCACCTACGTGCTCCCTTACAGGAGACTAACTTGAGATCCAAGGACGAAGATGAACTACAAGTTGAGGGGGTGGAAACATAGCTCTCAACGCTACTATTACATTTCAGATAGACCTCACTCACATCTAAATGCGTAAATGCACTGAAATTCCACCTCCACCTTGACAGCAGAGGGAAGCAGTTTCCCCACAAGCTAGCTGGGCTGCCACCTCAGCAAGTCCATGGGCCACTGGCCCAGAAGAACCCCGCGTGTCACCAAAAGGCAGTTCCCTTAACCAGTGACTACACACATACTCTCTGAAGATGGGCCACCAAGCAGGGCCACCGAGGTAACATCGGTGCACAGGCAAAAAGACATACTACTGGGCATGTACCTACCACGGACCCCGCAGGCCTGCCAGGGTGCTCCCTGCATGGGGCCTCGGATATTCCCTGCAGCTCATGCAGCCACCACAGCAGGAACGGCCCAGGGGCAGAGCAGCTGGAGGGCACTGGGCTGCACAGTTTCAAGAGCGCAGCCCACCAACCACACTATCCACACCCAGCAGACTCGTGCCACATATGCAGGAGATGTTCCCACACAAGGCCACTCCTCTCAAGACCCAAACACACAGCTAACTCACAAAAACAAACACAAGGAATTGAGACTGAGAAGAACACAGAGGAATCAAAGTGCACCTAGGGACAGAACGTTGACAAAAGTGAGAAAACAGATATAGAGAGAGACAAATGATTGATACATAGATTTGACTGATATACATACATATAGATGATAGATTAATTAGATAGATACACAGATGATAGTAGATAGATGACAGACCATACATAGATAGATGACAGATAGATAGATAGAAAGATTACATAGATAGGTAAAGAGATAGATAGGTAGGTAGATAGGAAAGCATCATACTAAACTAAGCTATCTTTCACTCAGGATCATGTATGTGCTCCCTTACAGGAGACTCACTTGAGATCCCAGGACACGGACAAATTAAAAGCTGAAGGGGCGGACACAGGTACCCAAAAAAAGTGAAACTGAGAAACAAACAAACAAATGGATTCTGTTTGAGTCCCCAGAGACAGTCAGTAGAAAATAGCCCTAGCTGGCCACCATGAATTTTTTTTTGTTTGGTTTCAGCAGTGCCCATAAATAGATACCGTTGTACAGCAAAGTCCTTCTCAATTTTTCTCACCTCAATAACAGAATTGCTGTAATAATATGTGTCTGGGCTTTTGAAATCAGTGCGTTTTATGATGTTCATGAATGTAAAAATGTAATAACCACTTAAGAGTGAAGGTTGGACACTCAAATAAACACGTCACTCCACAACACACTCTTTGTTCAAAACTGCTCCTGTCTAGAAATAGGTGTTCATTTTTATTTGTCCCTCCTCCTATCAGAGGTGATCACGCCGATGTCCTTCATACTTGGTGATGCGCAAAGCACCAAGTATACCTTTCTGACTACAACAGGCCCAGAGGAAGGATACTTGTGGTCTTCAGGGAAGACTTAGTCAATTATTGTGGCAAATTAGAGTCAGCAGGGGAGAAGGAGGTAAAAGAGGACAGAGGACAGAGATATGGGTTCAAGTCCCTGGACAACCATTTACTGGTTTTGTAAGCACACGCGGCAGACTCGACCTGCAATTGTCTCAGTGTACCCAGTGCTCACCATACGTCCTAGTTACTTGCCAAGATTTTTGGAAGCATAATGTAGGGAAGTGACATAGGCGATGTTGTTAACTGTTCTGTACATAAGGATAGATGGGAAGACAAAAAGATGATTGATTCATAGATACATAGATAGATGAGAGATTATAGATAGATGATAGGAAGATAGATAGAGAGATACATAGACAGAAAGATAGAAGGATAGATAGATAGATAGATAGATTGATAGATAGATAGATAGATTGATAGATAGACAGACAGTTACACAGATTCAGATACATATCGATTAACACAAAGCTATTGCTCATAACCAACAGATCAATGGTGAAAGCACATAGGGAAACTACAAACAGAAAGGAAGAATGAAGTCCAGTTTAAAAAGTGCAGTAAGCAGCCATAAGAAGAAAACAAATCCTACCATTTGCAAGGATGTGGATGTAGCTAGACGGTAGCATGCTCAGTGATATATACCAGGTGGAGAAAGACAAGTAGCCAATGATTTCACTCATGTGTGGAGTATAACAACAAAGAAAAAACTGGAGGAAATAAACAGCAGCAGACTCACAGAACCCGAGAGTTCAATAACAGTTACCAAAGGGAAAGGGAATGGGCAGGGTGTGTGGGAAGGGAGGGATAAGGGCAGGGAGAAGAAAGGGGACATTAGGATTAACATGTATAATGCGTGGGCTCCAGGGGCCAAAGGGAGGGATGTACAAAACAGAGAAGACAAGTAGAGATTCTACAGCATTTACTACACGCTGATGGACAGCGACTGTAATGGGGTGTTTGTGGGGGGACATGGTGAAGCAGTCTACAGCATACAACAATGCTTATGGACAACGACTGTAAGAGGTTTTGGTGGGGACTTGGTGAAGGTGGGAGCCTAGTAAATATGATGTTCTTCACGTGATTGCAGATTAATGATAAAAAAAATGTTTTTAAGTGCAATATGGGCACAGCAATAAAACAGGCTTTGCGAGCTCCAAACAAAAGACACAGGGTTAAAAGAAGGGATGAAAACTCAAGATCACCTAAGTGCTCCCCTATAGGAGACTCACTTGAGATCCAAAGACACAGACAAACTACAATCCGAAGGGGTGGGGACAGCAACCCTACACAAGTGTAACTGAAAAGCAAACAAACAAACAAATGGATTTTGTTTGAGTCCCCAGAGACAGTCAGTAGAAAATAGCCCTATCTAGACACCGTGAATTCTTTTTGTTTGGTTTCAGCAGTGCCCAGCCATAGATTTAGTGGTACAGCAACGTCCTTCTCATTTTTTCTCACCTCAACAACTGAATTGCTGTAATAATATGTGTCTGGGCTTTTGAAATCAGTGGATTTTATGACGTTCTTCAAAGTAAAGTAGTAATATCCACCTAAAGAGGATAGTTTGGACACTCAAACAAACACGTAACTCCACAACACTCTCTTTGCTCCCAAATGCTGCTGCCTAGAAATAGGTGTTCTTTTTATTTGTCCCTCCTCCTATCAGCGGTGATCATGCCATTGTCCCTCAAACTTGGTGGTGAGCAAAGCACCATGTATACTTTTCTGTCTAACCAGGCCCAGAGGAAGGATAGTTGTGGTCTTCTGGAAGCACTTAGTCAACGAATGTGGCTGAATACAGTCAGCAAGCTAGAAGGAGGTAAAAGAGGACAGAGGACAGAGATATGGGTGCAAGTCCCTGCACCACCATAAATTACTGGATTTGTAAGCACAAGCGGCTGACTCGACCTGCAAGTGTCTCAGTGAACCCAGTGCTCTACCAAAGGACTAGTTACTTTGCAATACTTTTGGAAGCATAATGTAGGGAAGTGACATAGGCGATGTTGTTAACTGTCCTGTACATAAGGATAGATGGCCAGACAAAAAGATGATTGATTCATAGATAGATAGATAGATGACAGATGACAGATAGACAGACGATAGACATGATAGGTAGATAGGAAGATAGACTGATAGACAGATAGATGATAGATAGATAGAAAGATAGAAAGATAGATAGATAAATAGAAAGATAGAAGGATAGACAGATAGATAGATAGAAAGATATATACAGATACATATTAAATAACACAAAGCTATTGCTCATAACCAGGAGATCAATGGTGAAAGGACATAGCGAAACTACAAACTAAAAAGGAAGAATGAAGTCCAGTTTAAAAACTGCCGTTTGCAGCCATAAGAAGAAAACAAATGCTACCATTTGCAATGACGTGGATGGAGCGAGACGGTAGCATGCTCAGTGAAATATTTCAGGCGGAGAAAGACAAGTACCAAATGATTTCACTCATGTGTGGAGTATAACAACAAAGAAACACTGAAAAAAAAAACAGCAGCAGACTCACAGAACCCGAATGTGGAGTAACAGTTACCAAAGGGAAAAGGACTGAGAAGGGTTTTTGGGAAGGGAGGGATAAGGGTGGGGAGAAAGAAAAGGGAGATTAGGATAAGCATGTATAATGCGTGAGGGCGGGGTCGCATGGCGAGTGCTGTACAACACAGAGAAGACAAGTAGATATTCTACAGCATCTTACTACACGCTGAAGGACAGCGACTGTAATGGGGTGTGTGTGGGGCTACATCGTGAACGGGTCTACAGCATCCATCTCTGCTAACTGACAGCAACTGTAAGAGGTTTTTGGGAGGGACTTGGTGAAGGGGGGAGTCTAGTAAACATAATGTTCTTCACGTGATTGTAGATTAATGATAACAAAAACAATTTTTTAATTGCAATAAGGGCACAGCTCTGAATCATCAGAATAAAAGGACAGGCTTTGAGTGCTCCAAACAAATGACACAGGGTTAAAAGAAGGGATGAAAACTCAAGACCACCTTCGTGCTACCATACAGGAGACTCTCTTGAGATCCAAGGACACAGACAATCTAAATGCCGAAGGGTTGTGTACAGGTACCCAACACAGTGAAACTGAAAAACAAACAATCCTAGAATGGATTCTGTTTGAGTCCACAGAGACAGTCAGTAGAAAATAGCCCTATCTGGCCAATGTGAATTCTTTTTGTTTGGTTTCAGCATTGCCCAGCCATAGATTTAGTGGTACAGCAACGTCTTTCTCATTTTCTCTCAACTCAACAATTGAATTGCTGTAAAAGTATACGTCTGGACCTTTGAGATCAGTGGGTTTTATGAAGTTCATGAATGTAAAAAGTAATAACTATATAAAGAGGGAAGTTTGGACACTGAAATAAACACGTCACTCCACAACACACTCTTTGCTCCCAACTGCTCCTGTCTAGCAACTGGTGTTCCTTTTCATTTGTCGTTCCATCCTATCAGCGGTGATCACGCCAATGTCCCTCAAACATGGTGGTGAGCAAAGCAGCAAGTTTTCTTTCTGTGGACAACAGGCCCAGAGGAACAATACTTGTGGTCTTCACGGAGCACTTAGTCAATGGATGTGGATAATAGAGTCAGCCAGTGAGAAGAAGATAATAGAGGATACTGACACAGGTTCAATTCCCTGCACAACCATTTACTGGTTTTGTAGGTACACGTGGCTGACTCGACCTGCAAGTGTCTCGGTGAACCGAGTGCTCTTCCTACAGCCTAGTTTCCTTGAAAGATTTTTGGAAGCATAATGTAGGGAAGTGACAAAGGCGATGTTGTTAACTGTTCTGTACATATTTATAGATATCCAGACAGAAAGACGATTGATTCATAGATAGATAGCTAGACAGACGACAGATGAAAGATAGATAGATAGGTACATAGATTGATGATAGACATCATAGATAGATGATAGGAAGATAGATAGATAGATAGATAGATAGATAGATAGATAGATAGATAGATAGACAGACAGACAGACAGATGGATAGATAGATATAGGTACATATAGATTAAACTAAAGTTATTGGTAATAACGAGGAGAGCAATTGTGAAAGCACATAGCGAAACTACAGACAAAAGAGAAGACAGAAATCTAGTTTTAAAAGTACAGTAAGCAGCCGTAAGAAGAAAAAATCCTACCATTTGAACAACGTGGATGGAGCTAGAGGATATTATGCTCAGTGAAAAAGGCCATGCGGAGAAAGACAAGTACCAAATGATTTCACTCATGTGTTGAGTATAACAACAAAGAAAAACTGAAGGAAAAAAACAGCAGCAGACTCACAGAACCCAAGAGTGGACTAACAGATACCAAAGGGAAAGGGACTTGGCAGGGTGGGTGGGAAGGGTTTGATAAATGTGGGGAGAAAGAAAGGGGGCATTAGGATTAGCATGTATAATGTGTGGGTGGGAGGAGCATGGGGAGGGCTGTACAACACAGAGAAGACCAGTAGTGATTCTAAAGCATCTTACTACACGCTGATGGAAAGCGACTGTAACGGGGTGTGGGGGGGGACATGGTGAAGGGTTCTACAGCATCCAACTATGCTGATGGACAGCTACTGTAATGGGGTTTTTGGGGGGGAAGTGGTGTACTTGGTGAACATAATGTTCTTTGCGTGATTGTGGATTAATGATAACAAAAAAAATTTTTAAAGTGCAATAAGGACATAGCTCTCAATTCTCAGAATAAAAGGACAGGCTCTTCAGGACTCCAATGAAAAGACACAGGGTTAAAAGAAGGGATGAAAACTCAAGACCACCTACGTGCTCCCTTACAGGAGACTAACTTGAGATCCAAGGACGAAGATGAACTACAAGTTGAGGGGGTGGAAACATAGCTCTCAACGCTACTATTACATTTCAGATAGACCTCACTCACATCTAAATGCGTAAATGCACTGAAATTCCACCTCCACCTTGACAGCAGAGGGAAGCAGTTTCCCCACAAGCTAGCTGAGCTGCCACCTCAGCAAGTCCATGGGCCACTGGCCCAGAAGAACCCCGCGTGTCACCAAAAGGCAGTTCCCTTAACCAGTGACTACACACATACTCTCTGAAGATGGGCCACCAAGCAGGGCCACCGAGGTAACATCGGTGCACAGGCAAAAAGACATACTACTGGGCATGTACCTACCACGGACCCCGCAGGCCTGCCAGGGTGCTCCCTGCATGGGGCCTCGGATATTCCCTGCAGCTCATGCAGCCGCCACAGCAGGAACGGCCCAGGGGCAGAGCAGCTGGAGGGCACTGGGCTGCACAGTTTCAAGAGCGCAGCCCACCAACCACACTATCCACACCCAGCAGACTCGTGCCACATATGCAGGAGATGTTCCCACACAAGGCCACTCCTCTCAAGACCCAAACACACAGCTAACTCACAAAAACAAACACAAGGAATTGAGACTGAGTAGAACACAGAGGAATCAAAGTGCACCTAGGGACAGAACGTTGACAAAAGTGAGAAAACAGATATAGAGAGAGACAAATGATTGATACATAGATTCGACTGATATGCATACATATAGATGATAGATTCATTAGATAGATACACAGATGATAGTAGATAGATGACAGACCATACATAGATAGATGACAGATAGATAGATAGAAAGATTACATAGATAGGTAAAGAGATAGATAGGTAGGTAGATAGGAAAGCATCATACTAAACTAAGCTATCTTTCACTCAAGATCATGTATGTGCTCCCTTACAGGAGACTCACTTGAGATCCCAGGACACGGACAAATTAAAAGCTGAAGGGGTGGACACAGGTACCCAAAAAAAGTGAAACTGAGAAACAAACAAACAAATGGATTCTGTTTGAGTCCCCAGAGACAGTCAGTAGAAAATAGCCCTAGCTGGCCACCATGAATTTTTTTTTGTTTGGTTTCAGCAGTGCCCATAAATAGATACCGTTGTACAGCAAAGTCCTTCTCAATTTTTCTCACCTCAATAACAGAATTGCTGTAATAATATGTGTCTGGGCTTTGGAAATCAGTGCGTTTTATGATGTTCATGAATGTAAAAATGTAATAACCACTTAAGAGTGAAGGTTGGACACTCAAATAAACACGTCACTCCACAACACACTCTTTGTTCAAAACTGCTCCTGTCTAGAAATAGGTGTTCATTTTTATTTGTCCCTCCTCCTATCAGAGGTGATCACGCCGATGTCCTTCATACTTGGTGATGCGCAAAGCACCAAGTATACCTTTCTGACTACAACAGGCCCAGAGGAAGGATACTTGTGGTCTTCAGGGAAGACTTAGTCAATTATTGTGGCAAATTAGAGTCAGCAGGGGAGAAGGAGGTAAAAGAGGACAGAGGACAGAGATATGGGTTCAAGTCCCTGGACAACCATTTACTGGTTTTGTAAGCACACGCGGCAGACTCGACCTGCAATTGTCTCAGTGTACCCAGTGCTCACCATACGTCCTAGTTACTTGCCAAGATTTTTGGAAGCATAATGTAGGGAAGTGACATAGGCGATGTTGTTAACTGTTCTGTACATAAGGATAGATGGGAAGACAAAAAGATGATTGATTCATAGATACATAGATAGATGAGAGATTATAGATAGATGATAGACACGATAGATAGATGATAGGAAGATAGATAGAGAGATACATAGACAGAAAGATAGAAGGATAGATAGATAGATAGATAGATTGATAGATAGACAGACAGTTACACAGATTCAGATACATATCGATTAACACAAAGCTATTGCTCATAACCAACAGATCAATGCTGAAAGCACATAGGGAAACTACAAACAGAAAGGAAGAATGAAGTCCAGCTTAAAAAGTGCAGTAAGCAGCCCTAAGAAGAAAACAAATCCTACCATTTGCAAGGATGTGGATGTAGCTAGACGGTAGCATGCTCAGTGATATATACCAGGTGGAGAAAGACAAGTAGCCAATGATTTCACTCATGTGTGGAGTATAACAACAAAGAAAAACTGGAGGAAATAAACAGCAGCAGACTCAGAGAACCCGAGAGTTCAATAACAGTTACCAAAGGGAAAGGGAATGGGCAATGTGTGTGGGAAGGGAGGGATAAGGGCAGGGAGAAGAAAGGGGACATTAGGATTAACATGTATAATGCGTGGGCTCGGGGGGGCAAAGGGAGGGATGTACAACACAGAGAAGACAAGTAGAGATTCTACAGCATTTACTACACGCTGATGGACAGCGACTGTAATGGGGTGTTTGTGGGGGGACATGGTGAAGCAGTCTACAGCATACAACAATGCTTATGGACAACGACTGTAAGAGGTTTTGGTGGGGACTTGGTGAAGGTGGGAGCCTAGTAATTATGATGTTCTTCACGTGATAGCAGATTAATGATTAAAAAAATGTTTTTAAGTGCAATATGGGCACAGCAATAAAACAGGCTTTGCGAGCTCCAAACAAAAGACACAGGGTTAAAAGAAGGGATGAAATCTCAAGATCACCTAAGTGCTCCCCTATAGGAGACTCACTTGAGATCAAAAGACACAGACAAACTACAATCCCCAGGGGTGGGGACAGCAACCCTACACAAGTGTAACTGAAAAGCAAACAAACAAACAAATGGATTTTGTTTGAGTCCCCAGAGACAAGTCAGTAGAAAATAGAACTATCTAGACACCGTGAATTCTTTTTGTTTGGATTCAGCAGTGCCCAGCCATAGATTTAGTGGTACAGCAACGTCCTTCTCATTTTTTCTCACCTCAACAAATGAATTGCTGTAATAATATGTGTCTGGACTTTTGAAATCAGTGGATTTTATGATGTTCTTGAAAGTAAAGTAGTAATAACCACCTAAAGAGGATAGTTTGGACACTCAAACAAACACGTAACTCCACAACACTCTCTTTGCTCCCAAACGCTGCTGCCTAGAAATAGGTGTTCTTTTTATTTGTCCCTCCTCCTATCAGCGGTGATCATGCCATTGTCCCTCAAACTTGGTGGTGAGCAAAGCACCAAGTATACTTTTCTGTCTAAACAGGCCCAGAGGAAGGATAGTTGTGGTCTTCTGGAAGCACTTAGTCAACGAATGTGGCTGAATACAGTCAGCAAGCTAGAAGGAGGTAAAAGAGGACAGAGGACAGAGATATGGGTGCAAGTCCCTGCACCACCATAAATTACTGGATTTGTAAGCACAAGCGGCTGACTCGACCTGCAAGTGTCTCAGTGAACCCAGTGCTCTACCAAAGGACTAGTTACTTTGCAATACTTTTGGAAGCATAATGTAGGGAAGTGACATAGGCGATGTTGTTAACTGTCCTGTACATAAGGATAGATGGCCAGACAAAAAGATGATTGATTCATAGATAGATAGATAGATGACAGATGACAGATAGACAGACGATAGACATGATAGGTAGATAGGAAGATAGACTGATAGACAGATAGATGATAGATAGATAGAAAGATAGAAAGATAGATAGATAAATAGAAAGATAGAAGGATAGACAGATAGATAGATAGAAAGATATATACAGATACATATTAAATAACACAAAGCTATTGCTCATAACCAGGAGATCAATGGTGAAAGGACATAGCGAAACTACAAACTAAAAAGGAAGAATGAAGTCCAGTTTAAAAACTGCCGTTTGCAGCCATAAGAAGAAAACAAATGCTACCATTTGCAATGACGTGGATGGAGCGAGACGGTAGCATGCTCAGTGAAATATTTCAGGCGGAGAAAGACAAGTACCAAATGATTTCACTCATGTGTGGAGTATAACAACAAAGAAACACTGAAAAAAAAAACAGCAGCAGACTCACAGAACCCGAATGTGGAGTAACAGTTACCAAAGGGAAAAGGACTGAGAAGGGTTTTTGGGAAGGGAGGGATAAGGGTGGGGAGAAAGAAAAGGGAGATTAGGATAAGCATGTATAATGCGTGAGGGCGGGGTCGCATGGCGAGTGCTGTACAACACAGAGAAGACAAGTAGATATTCTACAGCATCTTACTACACGCTGAAGGACAGCGACTGTAATGGGGTGTGTGTGGGGCTACATCGTGAACGGGTCTACAGCATCCATCTCTGCTAACTGACAGCAACTGTAAGAGGTTTTTGGGAGGGACTTGGTGAAGGGGGGAGTCTAGTAAACATAATGTTCTTCACGTGATTGTAGATTAATGATAACAAAAACAATTTTTTAATTGCAATAAGGGCACAGCTCTGAATCATCAGAATAAAAGGACAGGCTTTGAGTGCTCCAAACAAATGACACAGGGTTAAAAGAAGGGATGAAAACTCAAGACCACCTTCGTGCTCCCTTACAGGAGACTCTCTTGAGATCCAAGGACACAGACAATCTAAATGCCGAAGGGTTGTGTACAGGTACCCAACACAGTGAAACTGAAAAACAAACAATCCTAGAATGGATTCTGTTTGAGTCCACAGAGACAGTCAGTAGAAAATAGCCCTATCTGGCCAACGTGAATTCTTTTTGTTTGGTTTCAGCATTGCCCAGCCATAGATTTAGTGGTACAGCAACGTCTTTCTCATTTTCTCTCAACTCAACAATTGAATTGCTGTAAAAGTATACGTCTGGACCTTTGAGATCAGTGGGTTTTATGAAGTTCATGAATGTAAAGAAGTAATAACTATATAAAGAGGGAAGTTTGGACACTGAAATAAACACGTCACTCCACAACACACTCTTTGCTCCCAACTGCTCCTGTCTAGCAACTGGTGTTCCTTTTCATTTGTCGTTCCATCCTATCAGCGGTGATCACGCCAATGTCCCTCAAACATGGTGGTGAGCAAAGCAGCAAGTTTTCTTTCTGTGGACAACAGGCCCAGAGGAACAATACTTGTGGTCTTCACGGAGCACTTAGTCAATGGATGTGGCTAAATAGAGTCAGCCAGTGAGAAGAAGATAATAGAGGATACTGACACAGGTTCAATTCCCTGCACAACAATTTACTGGTTTTGTAGGTACACGTGGCTGACTCGACCTGCAAGTGTCTCGGTGAACCGAGTGCTCTTCCTACAGCCTAGTTACCTTGAAAGATTTTTGGAAGCATAATGTAGGGAAGTGACAAAGGCGATGTTGTTAACTGTTCTGTACATAAGGATAGATGGCCAGACAGAAAGATGATTGATTCATAGATAGATAGCTAGACAGACGACAGATGAAAGATAGATAGATAGGTACATAGATTGATGATAGACATCATAGATAGATGATAGGAAGATAGATAGATAGATAGATAGATAGATAGATAGATAGATAGATAGACAGATAGACAGACAGACAGATGGATAGATAGATATAGGTACATATTGATTTACGTAAAGATATTTCTAATAACGAGGAGAGCAATGGTGAGAGCACATAGCGAAACTACAGACAAAAGAGAAGACAGAAATATAGTTTAAAAAGTACAGTAAGCAGCCGTAAGAAGAAAAAAATCCTACCATTTGAACAACGTGGATGGAGCTAGAGGATATTATGCTCAGTGAAAAAGGCCATGCGGAGAAAGACAAGTACCAAATGATTTCACTCATGTGTTGAGTATAACAACAAAGAAAAACTGAAGGAAAAAAACAGCAGAAGTCTCACAGAACCCAAGAGTGGACTAACAGCTACCAAAGGGAAAGGGACAAGGCAGGGTGGGTGGGAAGGGTTTGATAAATGTGGGGAGAAAGAAAGGGGGCATTAGGATTAGCATGTATAATGTGTGGGTGTGGGGAGCATGGGGAGGGCTGTACAACACAGAGAAGTCCAGTAGTGATTCTACAGCATCTTACTACACGCTGATGGAAAGCGACTGTAACGGGGTGTGGGGGGGGACATGGTGAAGGGGTCTACAGCATCCAACTATGCTGATGGACAGCTACTGTAATGGGGATTTAGGGGGGGACGTGGTGTACTTGGTGATCATAATGTTCTTTTCGTGATTGTGGATTAATGATAACAAAAAAATTTTTTAAGTGCAATAAGGACATAGCTCTCAATTCTCAGAATAAAAGGACAGGCTCTTCAGGACTCCAATGTAAAGACATAGGGTTAAAAGAAGGGATGAAAACTCAAGACCACCTACGTGCTCCCTTACAGGAGACTAACTTGAGATCCAAGGACGAAGATGAACTACAAGTTGAGGGGGTGGAAACATAGCTCTCAACGCTACTATTCCATTTCAGATAGACCTTCTCTCACATCTAAATGTGTAAATGCACTGAAATTCCACCTCCACCTTGACAGCAGAGGGGAGCAGTTTCCCCACAAGCTAGCTGGGCTGCCACCTCAGCAAGTCCATGGGCCACTGGCCCAGAAGGACCCCGCGTGTCACCAAACGGCAGTTCCCTTATCCAGTGACTACACACATACTCTCTGAAGATGGGCCACCAAGCAAGGCCACCGAGGTAATATCGGTGCACAGGCAAAAAGACATACTACTGGGCATGTACCTACCACGGACCCCGCAGGCCCGCCAGGGTGCTCCCTGCATGGGTCCTCGTATATTCCCTGCAGCTCATGCATCCGCCACAGCAGGAACGGCCCAGGGGCAGAGCAGCTGGAGGGCACTGGGCTGCACAGTTTCAAGAGCGCAGCCCACCAACCACACTATCCACACCCACTCGTGCCACCTACGCAGGAGAAGTTCCCACCCAAGGCCACTCCTCTCAAGACCCAAACACACAGCTAACTCACAAAAACAAACACAAGGAATTGAGACTGAGAAGGACACAGAGGAATCAAAGTGCACCTAGGGACAGAACGTTGACAAAATTGAGAAAACAGATATAGAGAGAGACAAATGATTGATACATAGATTCGACTGATATACATACATATAGATGATAGATTAATTAGATAGATACACAGATGATAGTAGATAGATGACAGACCATACATAGATAGATGACAGATAGATAGATAGAAAGATTACATAGATAGGTAAAGAGATAGATAGGTAGGTAGATAGGAAAGCATCATACTAAACTAAGCTATCTTTCACTCAAGATCATGTATGTGCTCCCTTACAGTAGACTCACTTGAGATCCCAGGACACGGACAAATTAAAATCTGCAGTGGCGGTGACAGGTACCCAAAAAAAGTGAAACTGAGAAACAAACAAACAAACAAATGGATTCTCTTTGAGTCCCCAGAGACAGTCAGTAGAAAATAGCCCTAACTGGCCACCATGAATTTTTTTTTGTTTGGTTTCAGCAGTTCCCAGAAATAGATTCCGTTGTACAGCAAAGTCCTTCTCAATTTTTCTCACCTCAATAACAGAATTGCTGTAATAATATGTGTCTGGGCTTTGGAAATCAGTGCATTTTATGATGTTCATGAATGTAAAAATGTAATAACCACTTAAGAGTGAAGGTTGGACACTCAAATAAACACGTCACTCCAAAACACACTTTTGTACAAAACTGCTCCTGTCTAGAAATAGGTGTTCATTTTTATTTGTCCCTCCTCCTATCAGAGGTGATCACACCGATGTCCTTCATACTTGGTGATGAGAAAAGCACCAAGTATACTTTTCTGACTACAACAGGCCCAGAGGAAGGATACTTGTGGTCTTCAGGGAAGACTTAGTCAATTATTGTGGCAAATTAGAGTCAGCAGGGGAGAAGGAGGTAAAAGAGGACAGAGGACAGAGATATGGGTTCAAGTCCCTGGACAACCATTTACTGGTTTTGTAAGCACACGCGGCAGACTCGACCTGCAATTGTCTCAGTGTACCCAGTGCTCACCATACGTCCTAGTTACTTGGCAAGATTTTTGGAAGCATAATGTAGGGAAGTGACATAGGCGATGTTGTTAACTGTTCTGTACATAAGGATAGATGGGAAGACAAAAAGATGATTGATTCATAGATACATAGATAGATGAGAGATTATAGATGGATGATAGACACGATAGATAGATGATAGGAAGATAGAGAGATACATAGATAGAAAGACAGAAGGATAGAGAGATAGGTAGATTGATAGATAGACAGACAGTTACACAGATTCAGATACATATCGATTAACACAAAGCTATTGCTCATAACCAACAGATCAATGCTGAAAGCACATAGGGAAACTACAAACAGAAAGGAAGAATGAAGTCCAGCTTAAAAAGTGCAGTAAGCAGCCCTAAGAAGAAAACAAATCCTACCATTTGCAAGGATGTGGATGTAGCTAGACGGTAGCATGCTCAGTGATATATACCAGGTGGAGAAAGACAAGTAGCCAATGATTTCACTCATGTGTGGAGTATAACAACAAAGAAATCTGGAGGAAATAAACAGCAGCAGACTCACAGAACCCGAGAGTTCAATAACAGTTACCAAAGGGAAAGGGAATGGGCAGGGTGTGTGGGAAGGGAGGGATAAGGGCAGGGAGAAGAAAGGGGACATTAGGATTAACATGTATAATGCGTGGGCTCGGGGGGGCAAAGGGAGGGATGTACAACACAGAGAAGACAAGTAGAGATTCTACAGCATTTACTACACGCTGATGGACAGCGACTGTAATGGGGTGTTTGTGGGGGGACATGGTGAAGCAGTCTACAGCATACAACAATGCTTATGGACAACGACTGTAAGAGGTTTTGGTGGGGACTTGGTGAAGGTGGGAGCCTAGTAATTATGATGTTCTTCACGTGATAGCAGATTAATGATTAAAAAATGTTTTTAAGTGCAATATGGGCACAGCAATAAAACAGGCTTTGCGAGCTCCAAACAAAAGACACAGGGTTAAAAGAAGGGATGAAATCTCAAGATCACCTAAGTGCTCCCCTATAGGAGACTCACTTGAGATCAAAAGACACAGACAAACTACAATCCGAAGGGGTGGGGACAGCAACCCTACACAAGTGTAACTGAAAAGCAAACAAACAAACAAATGGATTTTGTTTGAGTCCCCAGAGACAAGTCAGTAGAAAATAGAACTATCTAGACACCGTGAATTCTTTTTGTTTGGATTCAGCAGTGCCCAGCCATAGATTTAGTGGTACAGCAACGTCCTTCTCATTTTTTCTCACCTCAACAAATGAATTGCTGTAATAATATGTGTCTGGACTTTTGAAATCAGTGGATTTTATGATGTTCTTGAAAGTAAAGTAGTAATAACCACCTAAAGAGGATAGTTTGGACACTCAAACAAACACGTAACTCCACAACACTCTCTTTGCTCCCAAACGCTGCTGCCTAGAAATAGGTGTTCTTTTTATTTGTCCCTCCTCCTATCAGCGGTGATCATGCCATTGTCCCTCAAACTTGGTGGTGAGCAAAGCACCAAGTATACTTTTCTGTCTAAACAGGCCCAGAGGAAGGATAGTTGTGGTCTTCTGGAAGCACTTAGTCAACGAATGTGGCTGAATACAGTCAGCAAGCTAGAAGGAGGTAAAAGAGGACAGAGGACAGAGATATGGGTGCAAGTCCCTGCACCACCATAAATTACTGGATTTGTAAGCACAAGCGGCTGACTCGACCTGCAAGTGTCTCAGTGAACCCAGTGCTCTACCAAAGGACTAGTTACTTTGCAATACTTTTGGAAGCATAATGTAGGGAAGTGACATAGGCGATGTTGTTAACTGTCCTGTACATAAGGATAGATGGCCAGACAAAAAGATGATTGATTCATAGATAGATAGATAGATGACAGATGACAGATAGACAGACGATAGACATGATAGGTAGATAGGAAGATAGACTGATAGACAGATAGATGATAGATAGATAGATAGATAGAAAGATAGATAGATAAATAGAAAGATAGAAGGATAGACAGATAGATAGATAGAAAGATATATACAGATACATATTAAATAACACAAAGCTATTGCTCATAACCAGGAGATCAATGGTGAAAGGACATAGCGAAACTACAAACTAAAAAGGAAGAATGAAGTCCAGTTTAAAAACTGCCGTTTGCAGCCATAAGAAGAAAACAAATGCTACCATTTGCAATGACGTGGATGGAGCGAGACGGTAGCATGCTCAGTGAAATATTTCAGGCGGAGAAAGACAAGTACCAAATGATTTCACTCATGTGTGGAGTATAACAACAAAGAAACACTGAAAAAAAAAACAGCAGCAGACTCACAGAACCCGAATGTGGAGTAACAGTTACCAAAGGGAAAAGGACTGAGAAGGGTTTTTGGGAAGGGAGGGATAAGGGTGGGGAGAAAGAAAAGGGAGATTAGGATAAGCATGTATAATGCGTGAGGGCGGGGTCGCATGGCGAGTGCTGTACAACACAGAGAAGACAAGTAGATATTCTACAGCATCTTACTACACGCTGAAGGACAGCGACTGTAATGGGGTGTGTGTGTGGCTACATCGTGAACGGGTCTACAGCATCCATCTCTGCTAACTGACAGCAACTGTAAGAGGTTTTTGGGAGGGACTTGGTGAAGGGGGGAGTCTAGTAAACATAATGTTCTTCACATGATTGTAGATTAATGATAACAAAAACAATTTTTTAATTGCAATAAGGGCACAGCTCTGAATCATCAAAATAAAAGGACAGGCTTTGAGTGCTCCAAACAAATGACACAGGGTTAAAAGAAGGGATGAAAACTCAAGACCACCTTCGTGCTCCCTTACAGGAGACTCTCTTGAGATCCAAGGACACAGACAATCTAAATGCCGAAGGGTTGTGTACAGGTACCCAACACAGTGAAACTGAAAAACAAACAATCCTAGAATGGATTCTGTTTGAGTCCACAGAGACAGTCAGTAGAAAATAGCCCTATCTGGCCAACGTGAATTCTTTTTGTTTGGTTTCAGCATTGCCCAGCCATAGATTTAGTGGTACAGCAACGTCTTTCTCATTTTCTCTCAACTCAACAATTGAATTGCTGTAAAAGTATACGTCTGGACCTTTGAGATCAGTGGGTTTTATGAAGTTCATGAATGTAAAGAAGTAATAACTATATAAAGAGGGAAGTTTGGACACTGAAATAAACACGTCACTCCACAACACACTCTTTGCTCCCAACTGCTCCTGTCTAGCAACTGGTGTTCCTTTTCATTTGTCGTTCCATCCTATCAGCGGTGATCACGCCAATGTCCCTCAAACATGGTGGTGAGCAAAGCACCAAGTTTTCTTTCTGTGGACAACAGGCCCAGAGGAACAATACTTGTGGTCTTCACGGAGCACTTAGTCAATGGATGTGGCTAAATAGAGTCAGCCAGTGAGAAGAAGATAATAGAGGATACTGACACAGGTTCAATTCCCTGCACAACAATTTACTGGTTTTGTAGGTACACGTGGCTGACTCGACCTGCAAGTGTCTCGGTGAACCGAGTGCTCTTCCTACAGCCTAGTTACCTTGAAAGATTTTTGGAAGCATAATGTAGGGAAGTGACAAAGGCGATGTTGTTAACTGTTCTGTACATAAGGATAGATGGCCAGACAGAAAGATGATTGATTCATAGATAGATAGCTAGACAGACGACAGATGAAAGATAGATAGATAGGTACATAGATTGATGATAGACATCATAGATAGATGATAGGAAGATAGATAGATAGATAGATAGATAGATAGATAGATAGATAGATAGATAGATAGACAGATAGACAGACAGACAGATGGATAGATAGATATAGGTACATATTGATTTACGTAAAGATATTTCTAATAACGAGGAGAGCAATGGTGAGAGCACATAGCGAAACTACAGACAAAAGAGAAGACAGAAATATAGTTTAAAAAGTACAGTAAGCAGCCGTAAGAAGAAAAAAATCCTACCATTTGAACAACGTGGATGGAGCTAGAGGATATTATGCTCAGTGAAAAAGGCCATGCGGAGAAAGACAAGTACCAAATGATTTCACTCATGTGTTGAGTATAACAACAAAGAAAAACTGAAGGAAAAAAACAGCAGAAGTCTCACAGAACCCAAGAGTGGACTAACAGCTACCAAAGGGAAAGGGACAAGGCAGGGTGGGTGGGAAGGGTTTGATAAATGTGGGGAGAAAGAAAGGGGGCATTAGGATTAGCATGTATAATGTGTGGGTGTGGGGAGCATGGGGAGGGCTGTACAACACAGAGAAGTCCAGTAGTGATTCTACAGCATCTTACTACACGCTGATGGAAAGCGACTGTAACGGGGTGTGGGGGGGGACATGGTGAAGGGGTCTACAGCATCCAACTATGCTGATGGACAGCTACTGTAATGGGGATTTAGGGGGGGACGTGGTGTACTTGGTGATCATAATGTTCTTTTCGTGATTGTGGATTAATGATAACAAAAAAATTTTTTAAGTGCAATAAGGACATAGCTCTCAATTCTCAGAATAAAAGGACAGGCTCTTCAGGACTCCAATGTAAAGACATAGGGTTAAAAGAAGGGATGAAAACTCAAGACCACCTACGTGCTCCCTTACAGGAGACTAACTTGAGATCCAAGTATGAAGATGAACTACAAGTTGAGGGGGTGGAAACATAGCTCTCAACGCTACTATTCCATTTCAGATAGACCTTCTCTCACATCTAAATGTGTAAATGCACTGAAATTCCACCTCCACCTTGACAGCAGAGGGGAGCAGTTTCCCCACAAGCTAGCTGGGCTGCCACCTCAGCAAGTCCATGGGCCACTGGCCCAGAAGGACCCCGCGTGTCACCAAAAGGCAGTTCCCTTATCCAGTGACTACACACATACTCTCTGAAGATGGGCCACCAAGCAAGGCCACCGAGGTAATATCGGTGCACAGGCAAAAAGACATACTACTGGGCATGTACCTACCACGGACCCCGCAGGCCCGCCAGGGTGCTCCCTGCATGGGTCCTCGTATATTCCCTGCAGCTCATGCATCCGCCACAGCAGGAACGGCCCAGGGGCAGAGCAGCTGGAGGGCACTGGGCTGCACAGTTTCAAGAGCGCAGCCCACCAACCACACTATCCACACCCACTCGTGCCACCTACGCAGGAGAAGTTCCCACCCAAGGCCACTCCTCTCAAGACCCAAACACACAGCTAACTCACAAAAACAAACACAAGGAATTGAGACTGAGAAGGACACAGAGGAATCAAAGTGCTCCTAGGGACAGAACGTTGACAAAATTGAGAAAACAGATATAGAGAGAGACAAATGATTGATACATAGATTCGACTGATATACATACATATAGATGATAGATTAATTAGATAGATACACAGATGATAGTAGATAGATGACAGACCATACATAGATAGATGACAGATAGATAGATAGAAAGATTACATAGATAGGTAAAGAGATAGATAGGTAGGTAGATAGGAAAGCATCATACTAAACTAAGCTATCTTTCACTCAAGATCATGTATGTGCTCCCTTACAGTAGACTCACTTGAGATCCCAGGACACGGACAAATTAAAATCTGCAGTGGCGGTGACAGGTACCCAAAAAAAGTGAAACTGAGAAACAAACAAACAAACAAATGGATTCTCTTTGAGTCCCCAGAGACAGTCAGTAGAAAATAGCCCTAACTGGCCACCATGAATTTTTTTTTGTTTGGTTTCAGCAGTTCCCAGAAATAGATTCCGTTGTACAGCAAAGTCCTTCTCAATTTTTCTCACCTCAATAACAGAATTGCTGTAATAATATGTGTCTGGGCTTTGGAAATCAGTGCATTTTATGATGTTCATGAATGTAAAAATGTAATAACCACTTAAGAGTGAAGGTTGGACACTCAAATAAACACGTCACTCCACAACACACTTTTGTACAAAACTGCTCCTGTCTAGAAATAGGTGTTCATTTTTATTTGTCCCTCCTCCTATCAGAGGTGATCACACCGATGTCCTTCATACTTGGTGATGAGAAAAGCACCAAGTATACTTTTCTGACTACAACAGGCCCAGAGGAAGGATACTTGTGGTCTTCAGGGAAGACTTAGTCAATTATTGTGGCAAATTAGAGTCAGCAGGGGAGAAGGAGGTAAAAGAGGACAGAGGACAGAGATATGGGTTCAAGTCCCTGGACAACCATTTACTGGTTTTGTAAGCACACGCGGCAGACTCGACCTGCAATTGTCTCAGTGTACCCAGTGCTCACCATACGTCCTAGTTACTTGCCAAGATTTTTGGAAGCATAATGTAGGGAAGTGACATAGGCGATGTTGTTAACTGTTCTGTACATAAGGATAGATGGGAAGACAAAAAGATGATTGATTCATAGATACATAGATAGATGAGAGATTATAGATAGATGATAGACACGATAGATAGATGATAGGAAGATAGATAGAGAGATACATAGACAGAAAGATAGAAGGATAGATAGATAGATAGATAGATTGATAGATAGACAGACAGTTACACAGATTCAGATACATATCGATTAACACAAAGCTATTGCTCATAACCAACAGATCAATGGTGAAAGCACATAGGGAAACTACAAACAGAAAGGAAGAATGAAGTCCAGTTTAAAAAGTGCAGTAAGCAGCCATAAGAAGAAAACAAATCCTACCATTTGCAAGGATGTGGATGTAGCTAGACGGTAGCATGCTCAGTGATATATACCAGGTGGAGAAAGACAAGTAGCCAATGATTTCACTCATGTGTGGAGTATAACAACAAAGAAAAAACTGGAGGAAATAAACAGCAGCAGACTCACAGAACCCGAGAGTTCAATAACAGTTACCAAAGGGAAAGGGAATGGGCAGGGTGTGTGGGAAGGGAGGGATAAGGGCAGGGAGAAGAAAGGGGACATTAGGATTAACATGTATAATGCGTGGGCTCCAGGGGCCAAAGGGAGGGATGTACAAAACAGAGAAGACAAGTAGAGATTCTACAGCATTTACTACACGCTGATGGACAGCGACTGTAATGGGGTGTTTGTGGGGGGACATGGTGAAGCAGTCTACAGCATACAACAATGCTTATGGACAACGACTGTAAGAGGTTTTGGTGGGGACTTGGTGAAGGTGGGAGCCTAGTAAATATGATGTTCTTCACGTGATTGCAGATTAATGATAAAAAAAATGTTTTTAAGTGCAATATGGGCACAGCAATAAAACAGGCTTTGCGAGCTCCAAACAAAAGACACAGGGTTAAAAGAAGGGATGAAAACTCAAGATCACCTAAGTGCTCCCCTATAGGAGACTCACTTGAGATCCAAAGACACAGACAAACTACAATCCGAAGGGGTGGGGACAGCAACCCTACACAAGTGTAACTGAAAAGCAAACAAACAAACAAATGGATTTTGTTTGAGTCCCCAGAGACAGTCAGTAGAAAATAGCCCTATCTAGACACCGTGAATTCTTTTTGTTTGGTTTCAGCAGTGCCCAGCCATAGATTTAGTGGTACAGCAACGTCCTTCTCATTTTTTCTCACCTCAACAACTGAATTGCTGTAATAATATGTGTCTGGGCTTTTGAAATCAGTGGATTTTATGACGTTCTTCAAAGTAAAGTAGTAATATCCACCTAAAGAGGATAGTTTGGACACTCAAACAAACACGTAACTCCACAACACTCTCTTTGCTCCCAAATGCTGCTGCCTAGAAATAGGTGTTCTTTTTATTTGTCCCTCCTCCTATCAGCGGTGATCATGCCATTGTCCCTCAAACTTGGTGGTGAGCAAAGCACCATGTATACTTTTCTGTCTAACCAGGCCCAGAGGAAGGATAGTTGTGGTCTTCTGGAAGCACTTAGTCAACGAATGTGGCTGAATACAGTCAGCAAGCTAGAAGGAGGTAAAAGAGGACAGAGGACAGAGATATGGGTGCAAGTCCCTGCACCACCATAAATTACTGGATTTGTAAGCACAAGCGGCTGACTCGACCTGCAAGTGTCTCAGTGAACCCAGTGCTCTACCAAAGGACTAGTTACTTTGCAATACTTTTGGAAGCATAATGTAGGGAAGTGACATAGGCGATGTTGTTAACTGTCCTGTACATAAGGATAGATGGCCAGACAAAAAGATGATTGATTCATAGATAGATAGATAGATGACAGATGACAGATAGACAGACGATAGACATGATAGGTAGATAGGAAGATAGACTGATAGACAGATAGATGATAGATAGATAGAAAGATAGAAAGATAGATAGATAAATAGAAAGATAGAAGGATAGACAGATAGATAGATAGAAAGATATATACAGATACATATTAAATAACACAAAGCTATTGCTCATAACCAGGAGATCAATGGTGAAAGGACATAGCGAAACTACAAACTAAAAAGGAAGAATGAAGTCCAGTTTAAAAACTGCCGTTTGCAGCCATAAGAAGAAAACAAATGCTACCATTTGCAATGACGTGGATGGAGCGAGACGGTAGCATGCTCAGTGAAATATTTCAGGCGGAGAAAGACAAGTACCAAATGATTTCACTCATGTGTGGAGTATAACAACAAAGAAACACTGAAAAAAAAAACAGCAGCAGACTCACAGAACCCGAATGTGGAGTAACAGTTACCAAAGGGAAAAGGACTGAGAAGGGTTTTTGGGAAGGGAGGGATAAGGGTGGGGAGAAAGAAAAGGGAGATTAGGATAAGCATGTATAATGCGTGAGGGCGGGGTCGCATGGCGAGTGCTGTACAACACAGAGAAGACAAGTAGATATTCTACAGCATCTTACTACACGCTGAAGGACAGCGACTGTAATGGGGTGTGTGTGGGGCTACATCGTGAACGGGTCTACAGCATCCATCTCTGCTAACTGACAGCAACTGTAAGAGGTTTTTGGGAGGGACTTGGTGAAGGGGGGAGTCTAGTAAACATAATGTTCTTCACGTGATTGTAGATTAATGATAACAAAAACAATTTTTTAATTGCAATAAGGGCACAGCTCTGAATCATCAGAATAAAAGGACAGGCTTTGAGTGCTCCAAACAAATGACACAGGGTTAAAAGAAGGGATGAAAACTCAAGACCACCTTCGTGCTACCATACAGGAGACTCTCTTGAGATCCAAGGACACAGACAATCTAAATGCCGAAGGGTTGTGTACAGGTACCCAACACAGTGAAACTGAAAAACAAACAATCCTAGAATGGATTCTGTTTGAGTCCACAGAGACAGTCAGTAGAAAATAGCCCTATCTGGCCAATGTGAATTCTTTTTGTTTGGTTTCAGCATTGCCCAGCCATAGATTTAGTGGTACAGCAACGTCTTTCTCATTTTCTCTCAACTCAACAATTGAATTGCTGTAAAAGTATACGTCTGGACCTTTGAGATCAGTGGGTTTTATGAAGTTCATGAATGTAAAGAAGTAAAAACTATATAAAGAGGGAAGTTTGGACACTGAAATAAACACGTCACTCCACAACACACTCTTTGCTCCCAACTGCTCCTGTCTAGCAACTGGTGTTCCTTTTCATTTGTCGTTCCATCCTATCAGCGGTGATCACGCCAATGTCCCTCAAACATGGTGGTGAGCAAAGCAGCAAGTTTTCTTTCTGTGGACAACAGGCCCAGAGGAACAATACTTGTGGTCTTCACGGAGCACTTAGTCAATGGATGTGGATAATAGAGTCAGCCAGTGAGAAGAAGATAATAGAGGATACTGACACAGGTTCAATTCCCTGCACAACCATTTACTGGTTTTGTAGGTACACGTGGCTGACTCGACCTGCAAGTGTCTCGGTGAACCGAGTGCTCTTCCTACAGCCTAGTTTCCTTGAAAGATTTTTGGAAGCATAATGTAGGGAAGTGACAAAGGCGATGTTGTTAACTGTTCTGTACATATTTATAGATATCCAGACAGAAAGACGATTGATTCATAGATAGATAGCTAGACAGACGACAGATGAAAGATAGATAGATAGGTACATAGATTGATGATAGACATCATAGATAGATGATAGGAAGATAGATAGATAGATAGATAGATAGATAGATAGATAGATAGATAGATAGACAGACAGACAGACAGATGGATAGATAGATATAGGTACATATAGATTAAACTAAAGTTATTGGTAATAACGAGGAGAGCAATTGTGAAAGCACATAGCGAAACTACAGACAAAAGAGAAGACAGAAATCTAGTTTTAAAAGTACAGTAAGCAGCCGTAAGAAGAAAAAATCCTACCATTTGAACAACGTGGATGGAGCTAGAGGATATTATGCTCAGTGAAAAAGGCCATGCGGAGAAAGACAAGTACCAAATGATTTCACTCATGTGTTGAGTATAACAACAAAGAAAAACTGAAGGAAAAAAACAGCAGCAGACTCACAGAACCCAAGAGTGGACTAACAGATACCAAAGGGAAAGGGACTTGGCAGGGTGGGTGGGAAGGGTTTGATAAATGTGGGGAGAAAGAAAGGGGGCATTAGGATTAGCATGTATAATGTGTGGGTGGGAGGAGCATGGGGAGGGCTGTACAACACAGAGAAGACCAGTAGTGATTCTAAAGCATCTTACTACACGCTGATGGAAAGCGACTGTAACGGGGTGTGGGGGGGGACATGGTGAAGGGTTCTACAGCATCCAACTATGCTGATGGACAGCTACTGTAATGGGGTTTTTGGGGGGGAAGTGGTGTACTTGGTGAACATAATGTTCTTTGCGTGATTGTGGATTAATGATAACAAAAAAAATTTTTAAAGTGCAATAAGGACATAGCTCTCAATTCTCAGAATAAAAGGACAGGCTCTTCAGGACTCCAATGAAAAGACACAGGGTTAAAAGAAGGGATGAAAACTCAAGACCACCTACGTGCTCCCTTACAGGAGACTAACTTGAGATCCAAGGACGAAGATGAACTACAAGTTGAGGGGGTGGAAACATAGCTCTCAACGCTACTATTACATTTCAGATAGACCTCACTCACATCTAAATGCGTAAATGCACTGAAATTCCACCTCCACCTTGACAGCAGAGGGAAGCAGTTTCCCCACAAGCTAGCTGAGCTGCCACCTCAGCAAGTCCATGGGCCACTGGCCCAGAAGAACCCCGCGTGTCACCAAAAGGCAGTTCCCTTAACCAGTGACTACACACATACTCTCTGAAGATGGGCCACCAAGCAGGGCCACCGAGGTAACATCGGTGCACAGGCAAAAAGACATACTACTGGGCATGTACCTACCACGGACCCCGCAGGCCTGCCAGGGTGCTCCCTGCATGGGGCCTCGGATATTCCCTGCAGCTCATGCAGCCGCCACAGCAGGAACGGCCCAGGGGCAGAGCAGCTGGAGGGCACTGGGCTGCACAGTTTCAAGAGCGCAGCCCACCAACCACACTATCCACACCCAGCAGACTCGTGCCACATATGCAGGAGATGTTCCCACACAAGGCCACTCCTCTCAAGACCCAAACACACAGCTAACTCACAAAAACAAACACAAGGAATTGAGACTGAGTAGAACACAGAGGAATCAAAGTGCACCTAGGGACAGAACGTTGACAAAAGTGAGAAAACAGATATAGAGAGAGACAAATGATTGATACATAGATTCGACTGATATGCATACATATAGATGATAGATTCATTAGATAGATACACAGATGATAGTAGATAGATGACAGACCATACATAGATAGATGACAGATAGATAGATAGAAAGATTACATAGATAGGTAAAGAGATAGATAGGTAGGTAGATAGGAAAGCATCATACTAAACTAAGCTATCTTTCACTCAAGATCATGTATGTGCTCCCTTACAGGAGACTCACTTGAGATCCCAGGACACGGACAAATTAAAAGCTGAAGGGGTGGACACAGGTACCCAAAAAAAGTGAAACTGAGAAACAAACAAACAAATGGATTCTGTTTGAGTCCCCAGAGACAGTCAGTAGAAAATAGCCCTAGCTGGCCACCATGAATTTTTTTTTGTTTGGTTTCAGCAGTGCCCATAAATAGATACCGTTGTACAGCAAAGTCCTTCTCAATTTTTCTCACCTCAATAACAGAATTGCTGTAATAATATGTGTCTGGGCTTTGGAAATCAGTGCGTTTTATGATGTTCATGAATGTAAAAATGTAATAACCACTTAAGAGTGAAGGTTGGACACTCAAATAAACACGTCACTCCACAACACACTCTTTGTTCAAAACTGCTCCTGTCTAGAAATAGGTGTTCATTTTTATTTGTCCCTCCTCCTATCAGAGGTGATCACGCCGATGTCCTTCATACTTGGTGATGCGCAAAGCACCAAGTATACCTTTCTGACTACAACAGGCCCAGAGGAAGGATACTTGTGGTCTTCAGGGAAGACTTAGTCAATTATTGTGGCAAATTAGAGTCAGCAGGGGAGAAGGAGGTAAAAGAGGACAGAGGACAGAGATATGGGTTCAAGTCCCTGGACAACCATTTACTGGTTTTGTAAGCACACGCGGCAGACTCGACCTGCAATTGTCTCAGTGTACCCAGTGCTCACCATACGTCCTAGTTACTTGCCAAGATTTTTGGAAGCATAATGTAGGGAAGTGACATAGGCGATGTTGTTAACTGTTCTGTACATAAGGATAGATGGGAAGACAAAAAGATGATTGATTCATAGATACATAGATAGATGAGAGATTATAGATAGATGATAGACACGATAGATAGATGATAGGAAGATAGATAGAGAGATACATAGACAGAAAGATAGAAGGATAGATAGATAGATAGATAGATTGATAGATAGACAGACAGTTACACAGATTCAGATACATATCGATTAACACAAAGCTATTGCTCATAACCAACAGATCAATGCTGAAAGCACATAGGGAAACTACAAACAGAAAGGAAGAATGAAGTCCAGCTTAAAAAGTGCAGTAAGCAGCCCTAAGAAGAAAACAAATCCTACCATTTGCAAGGATGTGGATGTAGCTAGACGGTAGCATGCTCAGTGATATATACCAGGTGGAGAAAGACAAGTAGCCAATGATTTCACTCATGTGTGGAGTATAACAACAAAGAAAAACTGGAGGAAATAAACAGCAGCAGACTCAGAGAACCCGAGAGTTCAATAACAGTTACCAAAGGGAAAGGGAATGGGCAATGTGTGTGGGAAGGGAGGGATAAGGGCAGGGAGAAGAAAGGGGACATTAGGATTAACATGTATAATGCGTGGGCTCGGGGGGGCAAAGGGAGGGATGTACAACACAGAGAAGACAAGTAGAGATTCTACAGCATTTACTACACGCTGATGGACAGCGACTGTAATGGGGTGTTTGTGGGGGGACATGGTGAAGCAGTCTACAGCATACAACAATGCTTATGGACAACGACTGTAAGAGGTTTTGGTGGGGACTTGGTGAAGGTGGGAGCCTAGTAATTATGATGTTCTTCACGTGATAGCAGATTAATGATTAAAAAAATGTTTTTAAGTGCAATATGGGCACAGCAATAAAACAGGCTTTGCGAGCTCCAAACAAAAGACACAGGGTTAAAAGAAGGGATGAAATCTCAAGATCACCTAAGTGCTCCCCTATAGGAGACTCACTTGAGATCAAAAGACACAGACAAACTACAATCCCCAGGGGTGGGGACAGCAACCCTACACAAGTGTAACTGAAAAGCAAACAAACAAACAAATGGATTTTGTTTGAGTCCCCAGAGACAAGTCAGTAGAAAATAGAACTATCTAGACACCGTGAATTCTTTTTGTTTGGATTCAGCAGTGCCCAGCCATAGATTTAGTGGTACAGCAACGTCCTTCTCATTTTTTCTCACCTCAACAAATGAATTGCTGTAATAATATGTGTCTGGACTTTTGAAATCAGTGGATTTTATGATGTTCTTGAAAGTAAAGTAGTAATAACCACCTAAAGAGGATAGTTTGGACACTCAAACAAACACGTAACTCCACAACACTCTCTTTGCTCCCAAACGCTGCTGCCTAGAAATAGGTGTTCTTTTTATTTGTCCCTCCTCCTATCAGCGGTGATCATGCCATTGTCCCTCAAACTTGGTGGTGAGCAAAGCACCAAGTATACTTTTCTGTCTAAACAGGCCCAGAGGAAGGATAGTTGTGGTCTTCTGGAAGCACTTAGTCAACGAATGTGGCTGAATACAGTCAGCAAGCTAGAAGGAGGTAAAAGAGGACAGAGGACAGAGATATGGGTGCAAGTCCCTGCACCACCATAAATTACTGGATTTGTAAGCACAAGCGGCTGACTCGACCTGCAAGTGTCTCAGTGAACCCAGTGCTCTACCAAAGGACTAGTTACTTTGCAATACTTTTGGAAGCATAATGTAGGGAAGTGACATAGGCGATGTTGTTAACTGTCCTGTACATAAGGATAGATGGCCAGACAAAAAGATGATTGATTCATAGATAGATAGATAGATGACAGATGACAGATAGACAGACGATAGACATGATAGGTAGATAGGAAGATAGACTGATAGACAGATAGATGATAGATAGATAGAAAGATAGAAAGATAGATAGATAAATAGAAAGATAGAAGGATAGACAGATAGATAGATAGAAAGATATATACAGATACATATTAAATAACACAAAGCTATTGCTCATAACCAGGAGATCAATGGTGAAAGGACATAGCGAAACTACAAACTAAAAAGGAAGAATGAAGTCCAGTTTAAAAACTGCCGTTTGCAGCCATAAGAAGAAAACAAATGCTACCATTTGCAATGACGTGGATGGAGCGAGACGGTAGCATGCTCAGTGAAATATTTCAGGCGGAGAAAGACAAGTACCAAATGATTTCACTCATGTGTGGAGTATAACAACAAAGAAACAATGAAAAAAAAAACAGCAGCAGACTCACAGAACCCGAATGTGGAGTAACAGTTACCAAAGGGAAAAGGACTGAGAAGGGTTTTTGGGAAGGGAGGGATAAGGGTGGGGAGAAAGAAAAGGGAGATTAGGATAAGCATGTATAATGCGTGAGGGCGGGGTCGCATGGCGAGTGCTGTACAACACAGAGAAGACAAGTAGATATTCTACAGCATCTTACTACACGCTGAAGGACAGCGACTGTAATGGGGTGTGTGTGGGGCTACATCGTGAACGGGTCTACAGCATCCATCTCTGCTAACTGACAGCAACTGTAAGAGGTTTTTGGGAGGGACTTGGTGAAGGGGGGAGTCTAGTAAACATAATGTTCTTCACGTGATTGTAGATTAATGATAACAAAAACAATTTTTTAATTGCAATAAGGGCACAGCTCTGAATCATCAGAATAAAAGGACAGGCTTTGAGTGCTCCAAACAAATGACACAGGGTTAAAAGAAGGGATGAAAACTCAAGACCACCTTCGTGCTCCCTTACAGGAGACTCTCTTGAGATCCAAGGACACAGACAATCTAAATGCCGAAGGGTTGTGTACAGGTACCCAACACAGTGAAACTGAAAAACAAACAATCCTAGAATGGATTCTGTTTGAGTCCACAGAGACAGTCAGTAGAAAATAGCCCTATCTGGCCAACGTGAATTCTTTTTGTTTGGTTTCAGCATTGCCCAGCCATAGATTTAGTGGTACAGCAACGTCTTTCTCATTTTCTCTCAACTCAACAATTGAATTGCTGTAAAAGTATACGTCTGGACCTTTGAGATCAGTGGGTTTTATGAAGTTCATGAATGTAAAGAAGTAATAACTATATAAAGAGGGAAGTTTGGACACTGAAATAAACACGTCACTCCACAACACACTCTTTGCTCCCAACTGCTCCTGTCTAGCAACTGGTGTTCCTTTTCATTTGTCGTTCCATCCTATCAGCGGTGATCACGCCAATGTCCCTCAAACATGGTGGTGAGCAAAGCAGCAAGTTTTCTTTCTGTGGACAACAGGCCCAGAGGAACAATACTTGTGGTCTTCACGGAGCACTTAGTCAATGGATGTGGCTAAATAGAGTCAGCCAGTGAGAAGAAGATAATAGAGGATACTGACACAGGTTCAATTCCCTGCACAACAATTTACTGGTTTTGTAGGTACACGTGGCTGACTCGACCTGCAAGTGTCTCGGTGAACCGAGTGCTCTTCCTACAGCCTAGTTACCTTGAAAGATTTTTGGAAGCATAATGTAGGGAAGTGACAAAGGCGATGTTGTTAACTGTTCTGTACATAAGGATAGATGGCCAGACAGAAAGATGATTGATTCATAGATAGATAGCTAGACAGACGACAGATGAAAGATAGATAGATAGGTACATAGATTGATGATAGACATCATAGATAGATGATAGGAAGATAGATAGATAGATAGATAGATAGATAGATAGATAGATAGATAGATAGATAGATAGATAGACAGATAGACAGACAGACAGATGGATAGATAGATATAGGTACATATTGATTTACGTAAAGATATTTCTAATAACGAGGAGAGCAATGGTGAGAGCACATAGCGAAACTACAGACAAAAGAGAAGACAGAAATCTAGTTTAAAAAGTACAGTAAGCAGCCGTAAGAAGAAAAAAATCCTACCATTTGAACAACGTGGATGGAGCTAGAGGATATTATGCTCAGTGAAAAAGGCCATGCGGAGAAAGACAAGTACCAAATGATTTCACTCATGTGTTGAGTATAACAACAAAGAAAAACTGAAGGAAAAAAACAGCAGAAGTCTCACAGAACCCAAGAGTGGACTAACAGCTACCAAAGGGAAAGGGACAAGGCAGGGTGGGTGGGAAGGGTTTGATAAATGTGGGGAGAAAGAAAGGGGGCATTAGGATTAGCATGTATAATGTGTGGGTGTGGGGAGCATGGGGAGGGCTGTACAACACAGAGAAGTCCAGTAGTGATTCTACAGCATCTTACTACACGCTGATGGAAAGCGACTGTAACGGGGTGTGGGGGGGGACATGGTGAAGGGGTCTACAGCATCCAACTATGCTGATGGACAGCTACTGTAATGGGGATTTAGGGGGGGACGTGGTGTACTTGGTGATCATAATGTTCTTTTCGTGATTGTGGATTAATGATAACAAAAAAATTTTTTAAGTGCAATAAGGACATAGCTCTCAATTCTCAGAATAAAAGGACAGGCTCTTCAGGACTCCAATGTAAAGACATAGGGTTAAAAGAAGGGATGAAAACTCAAGACCACCTACGTGCTCCCTTACAGGAGACTAACTTGAGATCCAAGGACGAAGATGAACTACAAGTTGAGGGGGTGGAAACATAGCTCTCAACGCTACTATTCCATTTCAGATAGACCTTCTCTCACATCTAAATGTGTAAATGCACTGAAATTCCACCTCCACCTTGACAGCAGAGGGGAGCAGTTTCCCCACAAGCTAGCTGGGCTGCCACCTCAGCAAGTCCATGGGCCACTGGCCCAGAAGGACCCCGCGTGTCACCAAACGGCAGTTCCCTTATCCAGTGACTACACACATACTCTCTGAAGATGGGCCACCAAGCAAGGCCACCGAGGTAATATCGGTGCACAGGCAAAAAGACATACTACTGGGCATGTACCTACCACGGACCCCGCAGGCCCGCCAGGGTGCTCCCTGCATGGGTCCTCGTATATTCCCTGCAGCTCATGCATCCGCCACAGCAGGAACGGCCCAGGGGCAGAGCAGCTGGAGGGCACTGGGCTGCACAGTTTCAAGAGCGCAGCCCACCAACCACACTATCCACACCCACTCGTGCCACCTACGCAGGAGAAGTTCCCACCCAAGGCCACTCCTCTCAAGACCCAAACACACAGCTAACTCACAAAAACAAACACAAGGAATTGAGACTGAGAAGGACACAGAGGAATCAAAGTGCACCTAGGGACAGAACGTTGACAAAATTGAGAAAACAGATATAGAGAGAGACAAATGATTGATACATAGATTCGACTGATATACATACATATAGATGATAGATTAATTAGATAGATACACAGATGATAGTAGATAGATGACAGACCATACATAGATAGATGACAGATAGATAGATAGAAAGATTACATAGATAGGTAAAGAGATAGATAGGTAGGTAGATAGGAAAGCATCATACTAAACTAAGCTATCTTTCACTCAAGATCATGTATGTGCTCCCTTACAGTAGACTCACTTGAGATCCCAGGACACGGACAAATTAAAATCTGCAGTGGCGGTGACAGGTACCCAAAAAAAGTGAAACTGAGAAACAAACAAACAAACAAATGGATTCTCTTTGAGTCCCCAGAGACAGTCAGTAGAAAATAGCCCTAACTGGCCACCATGAATTTTTTTTTGTTTGGTTTCAGCAGTTCCCAGAAATAGATTCCGTTGTACAGCAAAGTCCTTCTCAATTTTTCTCACCTCAATAACAGAATTGCTGTAATAATATGTGTCTGGGCTTTGGAAATCAGTGCATTTTATGATGTTCATGAATGTAAAAATGTAATAACCACTTAAGAGTGAAGGTTGGACACTCAAATAAACACGTCACTCCAAAACACACTTTTGTACAAAACTGCTCCTGTCTAGAAATAGGTGTTCATTTTTATTTGTCCCTCCTCCTATCAGAGGTGATCACACCGATGTCCTTCATACTTGGTGATGAGAAAAGCACCAAGTATACTTTTCTGACTACAACAGGCCCAGAGGAAGGATACTTGTGGTCTTCAGGGAAGACTTAGTCAATTATTGTGGCAAATTAGAGTCAGCAGGGGAGAAGGAGGTAAAAGAGGACAGAGGACAGAGATATGGGTTCAAGTCCCTGGACAACCATTTACTGGTTTTGTAAGCACACGCGGCAGACTCGACCTGCAATTGTCTCAGTGTACCCAGTGCTCACCATACGTCCTAGTTACTTGGCAAGATTTTTGGAAGCATAATGTAGGGAAGTGACATAGGCGATGTTGTTAACTGTTCTGTACATAAGGATAGATGGGAAGACAAAAAGATGATTGATTCATAGATACATAGATAGATGAGAGATTATAGATGGATGATAGACACGATAGATAGATGATAGGAAGATAGAGAGATACATAGATAGAAAGACAGAAGGATAGAGAGATAGGTAGATTGATAGATAGACAGACAGTTACACAGATTCAGATACATATCGATTAACACAAAGCTATTGCTCATAACCAACAGATCAATGCTGAAAGCACATAGGGAAACTACAAACAGAAAGGAAGAATGAAGTCCAGCTTAAAAAGTGCAGTAAGCAGCCCTAAGAAGAAAACAAATCCTACCATTTGCAAGGATGTGGATGTAGCTAGACGGTAGCATGCTCAGTGATATATACCAGGTGGAGAAAGACAAGTAGCCAATGATTTCACTCATGTGTGGAGTATAACAACAAAGAAATCTGGAGGAAATAAACAGCAGCAGACTCACAGAACCCGAGAGTTCAATAACAGTTACCAAAGGGAAAGGGAATGGGCAGGGTGTGTGGGAAGGGAGGGATAAGGGCAGGGAGAAGAAAGGGGACATTAGGATTAACATGTATAATGCGTGGGCTCGGGGGGGCAAAGGGAGGGATGTACAACACAGAGAAGACAAGTAGAGATTCTACAGCATTTACTACACGCTGATGGACAGCGACTGTAATGGGGTGTTTGTGGGGGGACATGGTGAAGCAGTCTACAGCATACAACAATGCTTATGGACAACGACTGTAAGAGGTTTTGGTGGGGACTTGGTGAAGGTGGGAGCCTAGTAATTATGATGTTCTTCACGTGATAGCAGATTAATGATTAAAAAAATGTTTTTAAGTGCAATATGGGCACAGCAATAAAACAGGCTTTGCGAGCTCCAAACAAAAGACACAGGGTTAAAAGAAGGGATGAAATCTCAAGATCACCTAAGTGCTCCCCTATAGGAGACTCACTTGAGATCAAAAGACACAGACAAACTACAATCCCCAGGGGTGGGGACAGCAACCCTACACAAGTGTAACTGAAAAGCAAACAAACAAACAAATGGATTTTGTTTGAGTCCCCAGAGACAAGTCAGTAGAAAATAGAACTATCTAGACACCGTGAATTCTTTTTGTTTGGATTCAGCAGTGCCCAGCCATAGATTTAGTGGTACAGCAACGTCCTTCTCATTTTTTCTCACCTCAACAAATGAATTGCTGTAATAATATGTGTCTGGACTTTTGAAATCAGTGGATTTTATGATGTTCTTGAAAGTAAAGTAGTAATAACCACCTAAAGAGGATAGTTTGGACACTCAAACAAACACGTAACTCCACAACACTCTCTTTGCTCCCAAACGCTGCTGCCTAGAAATAGGTGTTCTTTTTATTTGTCCCTCCTCCTATCAGCGGTGATCATGCCATTGTCCCTCAAACTTGGTGGTGAGCAAAGCACCAAGTATACTTTTCTGTCTAAACAGGCCCAGAGGAAGGATAGTTGTGGTCTTCTGGAAGCACTTAGTCAACGAATGTGGCTGAATACAGTCAGCAAGCTAGAAGGAGGTAAAAGAGGACAGAGGACAGAGATATGGGTGCAAGTCCCTGCACCACCATAAATTACTGGATTTGTAAGCACAAGCGGCTGACTCGACCTGCAAGTGTCTCAGTGAACCCAGTGCTCTACCAAAGGACTAGTTACTTTGCAATACTTTTGGAAGCATAATGTAGGGAAGTGACATAGGCGATGTTGTTAACTGTCCTGTACATAAGGATAGATGGCCAGACAAAAAGATGATTGATTCATAGATAGATAGATAGATGACAGATGACAGATAGACAGACGATAGACATGATAGGTAGATAGGAAGATAGACTGATAGACAGATAGATGATAGATAGATAGATAGATAGAAAGATAGATAGATAAATAGAAAGATAGAAGGATAGACAGATAGATAGATAGAAAGATATATACAGATACATATTAAATAACACAAAGCTATTGCTCATAACCAGGAGATCAATGGTGAAAGGACATAGCGAAACTACAAACTAAAAAGGAAGAATGAAGTCCAGTTTAAAAACTGCCGTTTGCAGCCATAAGAAGAAAACAAATGCTACCATTTGCAATGACGTGGATGGAGCGAGACGGTAGCATGCTCAGTGAAATATTTCAGGCGGAGAAAGACAAGTACCAAATGATTTCACTCATGTGTGGAGTATAACAACAAAGAAACACTGAAAAAAAAAACAGCAGCAGACTCACAGAACCCGAATGTGGAGTAACAGTTACCAAAGGGAAAAGGACTGAGAAGGGTTTTTGGGAAGGGAGGGATAAGGGTGGGGAGAAAGAAAAGGGAGATTAGGATAAGCATGTATAATGCGTGAGGGCGGGGTCGCATGGCGAGTGCTGTACAACACAGAGAAGACAAGTAGATATTCTACAGCATCTTACTACACGCTGAAGGACAGCGACTGTAATGGGGTGTGTGTGTGGCTACATCGTGAACGGGTCTACAGCATCCATCTCTGCTAACTGACAGCAACTGTAAGAGGTTTTTGGGAGGGACTTGGTGAAGGGGGGAGTCTAGTAAACATAATGTTCTTCACATGATTGTAGATTAATGATAACAAAAACAATTTTTTAATTGCAATAAGGGCACAGCTCTGAATCATCAAAATAAAAGGACAGGCTTTGAGTGCTCCAAACAAATGACACAGGGTTAAAAGAAGGGATGAAAACTCAAGACCACCTTCGTGCTCCCTTACAGGAGACTCTCTTGAGATCCAAGGACACAGACAATCTAAATGCCGAAGGGTTGTGTACAGGTACCCAACACAGTGAAACTGAAAAACAAACAATCCTAGAATGGATTCTGTTTGAGTCCACAGAGACAGTCAGTAGAAAATAGCCCTATCTGGCCAACGTGAATTCTTTTTGTTTGGTTTCAGCATTGCCCAGCCATAGATTTAGTGGTACAGCAACGTCTTTCTCATTTTCTCTCAACTCAACAATTGAATTGCTGTAAAAGTATACGTCTGGACCTTTGAGATCAGTGGGTTTTATGAAGTTCATGAATGTAAAGAAGTAATAACTATATAAAGAGGGAAGTTTGGACACTGAAATAAACACGTCACTCCACAACACACTCTTTGCTCCCAACTGCTCCTGTCTAGCAACTGGTGTTCCTTTTCATTTGTCGTTCCATCCTATCAGCGGTGATCACGCCAATGTCCCTCAAACATGGTGGTGAGCAAAGCAGCAAGTTTTCTTTCTGTGGACAACAGGCCCAGAGGAACAATACTTGTGGTCTTCACGGAGCACTTAGTCAATGGATGTGGCTAAATAGAGTCAGCCAGTGAGAAGAAGATAATAGAGGATACTGACACAGGTTCAATTCCCTGCACAACAATTTACTGGTTTTGTAGGTACACGTGGCTGACTCGACCTGCAAGTGTCTCGGTGAACCGAGTGCTCTTCCTACAGCCTAGTTACCTTGAAAGATTTTTGGAAGCATAATGTAGGGAAGTGACAAAGGCGATGTTGTTAACTGTTCTGTACATAAGGATAGATGGCCAGACAGAAAGATGATTGATTCATAGATAGATAGCTAGACAGACGACAGATGAAAGATAGATAGATAGGTACATAGATTGATGATAGACATCATAGATAGATGATAGGAAGATAGATAGATAGATAGATAGATAGATAGATAGATAGATAGATAGATAGACAGATAGACAGACAGACAGATGGATAGATAGATATAGGTACATATTGATTTACGTAAAGATATTTCTAATAACGAGGAGAGCAATGGTGAGAGCACATAGCGAAACTACAGACAAAAGAGAAGACAGAAATATAGTTTAAAAAGTACAGTAAGCAGCCGTAAGAAGAAAAAAATCCTACCATTTGAACAACGTGGATGGAGCTAGAGGATATTATGCTCAGTGAAAAAGGCCATGCGGAGAAAGACAAGTACCAAATGATTTCACTCATGTGTTGAGTATAACAACAAAGAAAAACTGAAGGAAAAAAACAGCAGAAGTCTCACAGAACCCAAGAGTGGACTAACAGCTACCAAAGGGAAAGGGACAAGGCAGGGTGGGTGGGAAGGGTTTGATAAATGTGGGGAGAAAGAAAGGGGGCATTAGGATTAGCATGTATAATGTGTGGGTGTGGGGAGCATGGGGAGGGCTGTACAACACAGAGAAGTCCAGTAGTGATTCTACAGCATCTTACTACACGCTGATGGAAAGCGACTGTAACGGGGTGTGGGGGGGGACATGGTGAAGGGGTCTACAGCATCCAACTATGCTGATGGACAGCTACTGTAATGGGGATTTAGGGGGGGACGTGGTGTACTTGGTGATCATAATGTTCTTTTCGTGATTGTGGATTAATGATAACAAAAAAATTTTTTAAGTGCAATAAGGACATAGCTCTCAATTCTCAGAATAAAAGGACAGGCTCTTCAGGACTCCAATGTAAAGACATAGGGTTAAAAGAAGGGATGAAAACTCAAGACCACCTACGTGCTCCCTTACAGGAGACTAACTTGAGATCCAAGTATGAAGATGAACTACAAGTTGAGGGGGTGGAAACATAGCTCTCAACGCTACTATTCCATTTCAGATAGACCTTCTCTCACATCTAAATGTGTAAATGCACTGAAATTCCACCTCCACCTTGACAGCAGAGGGGAGCAGTTTCCCCACAAGCTAGCTGGGCTGCCACCTCAGCAAGTCCATGGGCCACTGGCCCAGAAGGACCCCGCGTGTCACCAAAAGGCAGTTCCCTTATCCAGTGACTACACACATACTCTCTGAAGATGGGCCACCAAGCAAGGCCACCGAGGTAATATCGGTGCACAGGCAAAAAGACATACTACTGGGCATGTACCTACCACGGACCCCGCAGGCCCGCCAGGGTGCTCCCTGCATGGGTCCTCGTATATTCCCTGCAGCTCATGCATCCGCCACAGCAGGAACGGCCCAGGGGCAGAGCAGCTGGAGGGCACTGGGCTGCACAGTTTCAAGAGCGCAGCCCACCAACCACACTATCCACACCCACTCGTGCCACCTACGCAGGAGAAGTTCCCACCCAAGGCCACTCCTCTCAAGACCCAAACACACAGCTAACTCACAAAAACAAACACAAGGAATTGAGACTGAGAAGGACACAGAGGAATCAAAGTGCTCCTAGGGACAGAACGTTGACAAAATTGAGAAAACAGATATAGAGAGAGACAAATGATTGATACATAGATTCGACTGATATACATACATATAGATGATAGATTAATTAGATAGATACACAGATGATAGTAGATAGATGACAGACCATACATAGATAGATGACAGATAGATAGATAGAAAGATTACATAGATAGGTAAAGAGATAGATAGGTAGGTAGATAGGAAAGCATCATACTAAACTAAGCTATCTTTCACTCAAGATCATGTATGTGCTCCCTTACAGTAGACTCACTTGAGATCCCAGGACACGGACAAATTAAAATCTGCAGTGGCGGTGACAGGTACCCAAAAAAAGTGAAACTGAGAAACAAACAAACAAACAAATGGATTCTCTTTGAGTCCCCAGAGACAGTCAGTAGAAAATAGCCCTAACTGGCCACCATGAATTTTTTTTTGTTTGGTTTCAGCAGTTCCCAGAAATAGATTCCGTTGTACAGCAAAGTCCTTCTCAATTTTTCTCACCTCAATAACAGAATTGCTGTAATAATATGTGTCTGGGCTTTGGAAATCAGTGCATTTTATGATGTTCATGAATGTAAAAATGTAATAACCACTTAAGAGTGAAGGTTGGACACTCAAATAAACACGTCACTCCACAACACACTTTTGTACAAAACTGCTCCTGTCTAGAAATAGGTGTTCATTTTTATTTGTCCCTCCTCCTATCAGAGGTGATCACACCGATGTCCTTCATACTTGGTGATGAGAAAAGCACCAAGTATACTTTTCTGACTACAACAGGCCCAGAGGAAGGATACTTGTGGTCTTCAGGGAAGACTTAGTCAATTATTGTGGCAAATTAGAGTCAGCAGGGGAGAAGGAGGTAAAAGAGGACAGAGGACAGAGATATGGGTTCAAGTCCCTGGACAACCATTTACTGGTTTTGTAAGCACACGCGGCAGACTCGACCTGCAATTGTCTCAGTGTACCCAGTGCTCACCATACGTCCTAGTTACTTGGCAAGATTTTTGGAAGCATAATGTAGGGAAGTGACATAGGCGATGTTGTTAACTGTTCTGTACATAAGGATAGATGGGAAGACAAAAAGATGATTGATTCATAGATACATAGATAGATGAGAGATTATAGATGGATGATAGACACGATAGATAGATGATAGGAAGATAGAGAGATACATAGATAGAAAGACAGAAGGATAGAGAGATAGGTAGATTGATAGATAGACAGACAGTTACACAGATTCAGATACATATCGATTAACACAAAGCTATTGCTCATAACCAACAGATCAATGCTGAAAGCACATAGGGAAACTACAAACAGAAAGGAAGAATGAAGTCCAGCTTAAAAAGTGCAGTAAGCAGCCCTAAGAAGAAAACAAATCCTACCATTTGCAAGGATGTGGATGTAGCTAGACGGTAGCATGCTCAGTGATATATACCAGGTGGAGAAAGACAAGTAGCCAATGATTTCACTCATGTGTGGAGTATAACAACAAAGAAATCTGGAGGAAATAAACAGCAGCAGACTCACAGAACCCGAGAGTTCAATAACAGTTACCAAAGGGAAAGGGAATGGGCAGGGTGTGTGGGAAGGGAGGGATAAGGGCAGGGAGAAGAAAGGGGACATTAGGATTAACATGTATAATGCGTGGGCTCGGGGGGGCAAAGGGAGGGATGTACAACACAGAGAAGACAAGTAGAGATTCTACAGCATTTACTACACGCTGATGGACAGCGACTGTAATGGGGTGTTTGTGGGGGGACATGGTGAAGCAGTCTACAGCATACAACAATGCTTATGGACAACGACTGTAAGAGGTTTTGGTGGGGACTTGGTGAAGGTGGGAGCCTAGTAATTATGATGTTCTTCACGTGATAGCAGATTAATGATTAAAAAAATGTTTTTAAGTGCAATATGGGCACAGCAATAAAACAGGCTTTGCGAGCTCCAAACAAAAGACACAGGGTTAAAAGAAGGGATGAAATCTCAAGATCACCTAAGTGCTCCCCTATAGGAGACTCACTTGAGATCAAAAGACACAGACAAACTACAATCCCCAGGGGTGGGGACAGCAACCCTACACAAGTGTAACTGAAAAGCAAACAAACAAACAAATGGATTTTGTTTGAGTCCCCAGAGACAAGTCAGTAGAAAATAGAACTATCTAGACACCGTGAATTCTTTTTGTTTGGATTCAGCAGTGCCCAGCCATAGATTTAGTGGTACAGCAACGTCCTTCTCATTTTTTCTCACCTCAACAAATGAATTGCTGTAATAATATGTGTCTGGACTTTTGAAATCAGTGGATTTTATGATGTTCTTGAAAGTAAAGTAGTAATAACCACCTAAAGAGGATAGTTTGGACACTCAAACAAACACGTAACTCCACAACACTCTCTTTGCTCCCAAACGCTGCTGCCTAGAAATAGGTGTTCTTTTTATTTGTCCCTCCTCCTATCAGCGGTGATCATGCCATTGTCCCTCAAACTTGGTGGTGAGCAAAGCACCAAGTATACTTTTCTGTCTAAACAGGCCCAGAGGAAGGATAGTTGTGGTCTTCTGGAAGCACTTAGTCAACGAATGTGGCTGAATACAGTCAGCAAGCTAGAAGGAGGTAAAAGAGGACAGAGGACAGAGATATGGGTGCAAGTCCCTGCACCACCATAAATTACTGGATTTGTAAGCACAAGCGGCTGACTCGACCTGCAAGTGTCTCAGTGAACCCAGTGCTCTACCAAAGGACTAGTTACTTTGCAATACTTTTGGAAGCATAATGTAGGGAAGTGACATAGGCGATGTTGTTAACTGTCCTGTACATAAGGATAGATGGCCAGACAAAAAGATGATTGATTCATAGATAGATAGATAGATGACAGATGACAGATAGACAGACGATAGACATGATAGGTAGATAGGAAGATAGACTGATAGACAGATAGATGATAGATAGATAGATAGATAGAAAGATAGATAGATAAATAGAAAGATAGAAGGATAGACAGATAGATAGATAGAAAGATATATACAGATACATATTAAATAACACAAAGCTATTGCTCATAACCAGGAGATCAATGGTGAAAGGACATAGCGAAACTACAAACTAAAAAGGAAGAATGAAGTCCAGTTTAAAAACTGCCGTTTGCAGCCATAAGAAGAAAACAAATGCTACCATTTGCAATGACGTGGATGGAGCGAGACGGTAGCATGCTCAGTGAAATATTTCAGGCGGAGAAAGACAAGTACCAAATGATTTCACTCATGTGTGGAGTATAACAACAAAGAAACACTGAAAAAAAAAACAGCAGCAGACTCACAGAACCCGAATGTGGAGTAACAGTTACCAAAGGGAAAAGGACTGAGAAGGGTTTTTGGGAAGGGAGGGATAAGGGTGGGGAGAAAGAAAAGGGAGATTAGGATAAGCATGTATAATGCGTGAGGGCGGGGTCGCATGGCGAGTGCTGTACAACACAGAGAAGACAAGTAGATATTCTACAGCATCTTACTACACGCTGAAGGACAGCGACTGTAATGGGGTGTGTGTGTGGCTACATCGTGAACGGGTCTACAGCATCCATCTCTGCTAACTGACAGCAACTGTAAGAGGTTTTTGGGAGGGACTTGGTGAAGGGGGGAGTCTAGTAAACATAATGTTCTTCACATGATTGTAGATTAATGATAACAAAAACAATTTTTTAATTGCAATAAGGGCACAGCTCTGAATCATCAGAATAAAAGGACAGGCTTTGAGTGCTCCAAACAAATGACACAGGGTTAAAAGAAGGGATGAAAACTCAAGACCACCTTCGTGCTCCCTTACAGGAGACTCTCTTGAGATCCAAGGACACAGACAATCTAAATGCCGAAGGGTTGTGTACAGGTACCCAACACAGTGAAACTGAAAAACAAACAATCCTAGAATGGATTCTGTTTGAGTCCACAGAGACAGTCAGTAGAAAATAGCCCTATCTGGCCAACGTGAATTCTTTTTGTTTGGTTTCAGCATTGCCCAGCCATAGATTTAGTGGTACAGCAACGTCTTTCTCATTTTCTCTCAACTCAACAATTGAATTGCTGTAAAAGTATACGTCTGGACCTTTGAGATCAGTGGGTTTTATGAAGTTCATGAATGTAAAGAAGTAATAACTATATAAAGAGGGAAGTTTGGACACTGAAATAAACACGTCACTCCACAACACACTCTTTGCTCCCAACTGCTCCTGTCTAGCAACTGGTGTTCCTTTTCATTTGTCGTTCCATCCTATCAGCGGTGATCACGCCAATGTCCCTCAAACATGGTGGTGAGCAAAGCAGCAAGTTTTCTTTCTGTGGACAACAGGCCCAGAGGAACAATACTTGTGGTCTTCACGGAGCACTTAGTCAATGGATGTGGCTAAATAGAGTCAGCCAGTGAGAAGAAGATAATAGAGGATACTGACACAGGTTCAATTCCCTGCACAACAATTTACTGGTTTTGTAGGTACACGTGGCTGACTCGACCTGCAAGTGTCTCGGTGAACCGAGTGCTCTTCCTACAGCCTAGTTACCTTGAAAGATTTTTGGAAGCATAATGTAGGGAAGTGACAAAGGCGATGTTGTTAACTGTTCTGTACATAAGGATAGATGGCCAGACAGAAAGATGATTGATTCATAGATAGATAGCTAGACAGACGACAGATGAAAGATAGATAGATAGGTACATAGATTGATGATAGACATCATAGATAGATGATAGGAAGATAGATAGATAGATAGATAGATAGATAGATAGATAGATAGATAGATAGATAGACAGATAGACAGACAGACAGATGGATAGATAGATATAGGTACATATTGATTTACGTAAAGATATTTCTAATAACGAGGAGAGCAATGGTGAGAGCACATAGCGAAACTACAGACAAAAGAGAAGACAGAAATATAGTTTAAAAAGTACAGTAAGCAGCCGTAAGAAGAAAAAAATCCTACCATTTGAACAACGTGGATGGAGCTAGAGGATATTATGCTCAGTGAAAAAGGCCATGCGGAGAAAGACAAGTACCAAATGATTTCACTCATGTGTTGAGTATAACAACAAAGAAAAACTGAAGGAAAAAAACAGCAGAAGTCTCACAGAACCCAAGAGTGGACTAACAGCTACCAAAGGGAAAGGGACAAGGCAGGGTGGGTGGGAAGGGTTTGATAAATGTGGGGAGAAAGAAAGGGGGCATTAGGATTAGCATGTATAATGTGTGGGTGTGGGGAGCATGGGGAGGGCTGTACAACACAGAGAAGTCCAGTAGTGATTCTACAGCATCTTACTACACGCTGATGGAAAGCGACTGTAACGGGGTGTGGGGGGGGACATGGTGAAGGGGTCTACAGCATCCAACTATGCTGATGGACAGCTACTGTAATGGGGATTTAGGGGGGGACGTGGTGTACTTGGTGATCATAATGTTCTTTTCGTGATTGTGGATTAATGATAACAAAAAAATTTTTTAAGTGCAATAAGGACATAGCTCTCAATTCTCAGAATAAAAGGACAGGCTCTTCAGGACTCCAATGTAAAGACATAGGGTTAAAAGAAGGGATGAAAACTCAAGACCACCTACGTGCTCCCTTACAGGAGACTAACTTGAGATCCAAGGATGAAGATGAACTACAAGTTGAGGGGGTGGAAACATAGCTCTCAACGCTACTATTCCATTTCAGATAGACCTTCTCTCACATCTAAATGTGTAAATGCACTGAAATTCCACCTCCACCTTGACAGCAGAGGGGAGCAGTTTCCCCACAAGCTAGCTGGGCTGCCACCTCAGCAAGTCCATGGGCCACTGGCCCAGAAGGACCCCGCGTGTCACCAAAAGGCAGTTCCCTTATCCAGTGACTACACACATACTCTCTGAAGATGGGCCACCAAGCAAGGCCACCGAGGTAATATCGGTGCACAGGCAAAAAGACATACTACTGGGCATGTACCTACCACGGACCCCGCAGGCCCGCCAGGGTGCTCCCTGCATGGGTCCTCGTATATTCCCTGCAGCTCATGCATCCGCCACAGCAGGAACGGCCCAGGGGCAGAGCAGCTGGAGGGCACTGGGCTGCACAGTTTCAAGAGCGCAGCCCACCAACCACACTATCCACACCCACTCGTGCCACCTACGTAGGAGAAGTTCCCACCCAAGGCCACTCCTCTCAAGACCCAAACACACAGCTAACTCACAAAAACAAACACAAGGAATTGAGACTGAGAAGGACACAGAGGAATCAAAGTGCACCTAGGGACAGAACGTTGACAAAATTGAGAAAACAGATATAGAGAGAGACAAATGATTGATACATAGATTCGACTGATATACATACATATAGATGATAGATTAATTAGATAGATACACAGATGATAGTAGATAGATGACAGACCATACATAGATAGATGACAGATAGATAGATAGAAAGATTACATAGATAGGTAAAGAGATAGATAGGTAGGTAGATAGGAAAGCATCATACTAAACTAAGCTATCTTTCACTCAAGATCATGTATGTGCTCCCTTACAGTAGACTCACTTGAGATCCCAGGACACGGACAAATTAAAATCTGCAGTGGCGGTGACAGGTACCCAAAAAAAGTGAAACTGAGAAACAAACAAACAAACAAATGGATTCTCTTTGAGTCCCCAGAGACAGTCAGTAGAAAATAGCCCTAACTGGCCACCATGAATTTTTTTTTGTTTGGTTTCAGCAGTTCCCAGAAATAGATTCCGTTGTACAGCAAAGTCCTTCTCAATTTTTCTCACCTCAATAACAGAATTGCTGTAATAATATGTGTCTGGGCTTTGGAAATCAGTGCATTTTATGATGTTCATGAATGTAAAAATGTAATAACCACTTAAGAGTGAAGGTTGGACACTCAAATAAACACGTCACTCCACAACACACTTTTGTACAAAACTGCTCCTGTCTAGAAATAGGTGTTCATTTTTATTTGTCCCTCCTCCTATCAGAGGTGATCACACCGATGTCCTTCATACTTGGTGATGAGAAAAGCACCAAGTATACTTTTCTGACTACAACAGGCCCAGAGGAAGGATACTTGTGGTCTTCAGGGAAGACTTAGTCAATTATTGTGGCAAATTAGAGTCAGCAGGGGAGAAGGAGGTAAAAGAGGACAGAGGACAGAGATATGGGTTCAAGTCCCTGGACAACCATTTACTGGTTTTGTAAGCACACGCGGCAGACTCGACCTGCAATTGTCTCAGTGTACCCAGTGCTCACCATACGTCCTAGTTACTTGGCAAGATTTTTGGAAGCATAATGTAGGGAAGTGACATAGGCGATGTTGTTAACTGTTCTGTACATAAGGATAGATGGGAAGACAAAAAGATGATTGATTCATAGATACATAGATAGATGAGAGATTATAGATGGATGATAGACACGATAGATAGATGATAGGAAGATAGAGAGATACATAGATAGAAAGACAGAAGGATAGAGAGATAGGTAGATTGATAGATAGACAGACAGTTACACAGATTCAGATACATATCGATTAACACAAAGCTATTGCTCATAACCAACAGATCAATGCTGAAAGCACATAGGGAAACTACAAACAGAAAGGAAGAATGAAGTCCAGCTTAAAAAGTGCAGTAAGCAGCCCTAAGAAGAAAACAAATCCTACCATTTGCAAGGATGTGGATGTAGCTAGACGGTAGCATGCTCAGTGATATATACCAGGTGGAGAAAGACAAGTAGCCAATGATTTCACTCATGTGTGGAGTATAACAACAAAGAAATCTGGAGGAAATAAACAGCAGCAGACTCACAGAACCCGAGAGTTCAATAACAGTTACCAAAGGGAAAGGGAATGGGCAGGGTGTGTGGGAAGGGAGGGATAAGGGCAGGGAGAAGAAAGGGGACATTAGGATTAACATGTATAATGCGTGGGCTCGGGGGGGCAAAGGGAGGGATGTACAACACAGAGAAGACAAGTAGAGATTCTACAGCATTTACTACACGCTGATGGACAGCGACTGTAATGGGGTGTTTGTGGGGGGACATGGTGAAGCAGTCTACAGCATACAACAATGCTTATGGACAACGACTGTAAGAGGTTTTGGTGGGGACTTGGTGAAGGTGGGAGCCTAGTAATTATGATGTTCTTCACGTGATAGCAGATTAATGATTAAAAAAATGTTTTTAAGTGCAATATGGGCACAGCAATAAAACAGGCTTTGCGAGCTCCAAACAAAAGACACAGGGTTAAAAGAAGGGATGAAATCTCAAGATCACCTAAGTGCTCCCCTATAGGAGACTCACTTGAGATCAAAAGACACAGACAAACTACAATCCCCAGGGGTGGGGACAGCAACCCTACACAAGTGTAACTGAAAAGCAAACAAACAAACAAATGGATTTTGTTTGAGTCCCCAGAGACAAGTCAGTAGAAAATAGAACTATCTAGACACCGTGAATTCTTTTTGTTTGGATTCAGCAGTGCCCAGCCATAGATTTAGTGGTACAGCAACGTCCTTCTCATTTTTTCTCACCTCAACAAATGAATTGCTGTAATAATATGTGTCTGGACTTTTGAAATCAGTGGATTTTATGATGTTCTTGAAAGTAAAGTAGTAATAACCACCTAAAGAGGATAGTTTGGACACTCAAACAAACACGTAACTCCACAACACTCTCTTTGCTCCCAAACGCTGCTGCCTAGAAATAGGTGTTCTTTTTATTTGTCCCTCCTCCTATCAGCGGTGATCATGCCATTGTCCCTCAAACTTGGTGGTGAGCAAAGCACCAAGTATACTTTTCTGTCTAAACAGGCCCAGAGGAAGGATAGTTGTGGTCTTCTGGAAGCACTTAGTCAACGAATGTGGCTGAATACAGTCAGCAAGCTAGAAGGAGGTAAAAGAGGACAGAGGACAGAGATATGGGTGCAAGTCCCTGCACCACCATAAATTACTGGATTTGTAAGCACAAGCGGCTGACTCGACCTGCAAGTGTCTCAGTGAACCCAGTGCTCTACCAAAGGACTAGTTACTTTGCAATACTTTTGGAAGCATAATGTAGGGAAGTGACATAGGCGATGTTGTTAACTGTCCTGTACATAAGGATAGATGGCCAGACAAAAAGATGATTGATTCATAGATAGATAGATAGATGACAGATGACAGATAGACAGACGATAGACATGATAGGTAGATAGGAAGATAGACTGATAGACAGATAGATGATAGATAGATAGATAGATAGAAAGATAGATAGATAAATAGAAAGATAGAAGGATAGACAGATAGATAGATAGAAAGATATATACAGATACATATTAAATAACACAAAGCTATTGCTCATAACCAGGAGATCAATGGTGAAAGGACATAGCGAAACTACAAACTAAAAAGGAAGAATGAAGTCCAGTTTAAAAACTGCCGTTTGCAGCCATAAGAAGAAAACAAATGCTACCATTTGCAATGACGTGGATGGAGCGAGACGGTAGCATGCTCAGTGAAATATTTCAGGCGGAGAAAGACAAGTACCAAATGATTTCACTCATGTGTGGAGTATAACAACAAAGAAACACTGAAAAAAAAAACAGCAGCAGACTCACAGAACCCGAATGTGGAGTAACAGTTACCAAAGGGAAAAGGACTGAGAAGGGTTTTTGGGAAGGGAGGGATAAGGGTGGGGAGAAAGAAAAGGGAGATTAGGATAAGCATGTATAATGCGTGAGGGCGGGGTCGCATGGCGAGTGCTGTACAACACAGAGAAGACAAGTAGATATTCTACAGCATCTTACTACACGCTGAAGGACAGCGACTGTAATGGGGTGTGTGTGTGGCTACATCGTGAACGGGTCTACAGCATCCATCTCTGCTAACTGACAGCAACTGTAAGAGGTTTTTGGGAGGGACTTGGTGAAGGGGGGAGTCTAGTAAACATAATGTTCTTCACATGATTGTAGATTAATGATAACAAAAACAATTTTTTAATTGCAATAAGGGCACAGCTCTGAATCATCAGAATAAAAGGACAGGCTTTGAGTGCTCCAAACAAATGACACAGGGTTAAAAGAAGGGATGAAAACTCAAGACCACCTTCGTGCTCCCTTACAGGAGACTCTCTTGAGATCCAAGGACACAGACAATCTAAATGCCGAAGGGTTGTGTACAGGTACCCAACACAGTGAAACTGAAAAACAAACAATCCTAGAATGGATTCTGTTTGAGTCCACAGAGACAGTCAGTAGAAAATAGCCCTATCTGGCCAACGTGAATTCTTTTTGTTTGGTTTCAGCATTGCCCAGCCATAGATTTAGTGGTACAGCAACGTCTTTCTCATTTTCTCTCAACTCAACAATTGAATTGCTGTAAAAGTATACGTCTGGACCTTTGAGATCAGTGGGTTTTATGAAGTTCATGAATGTAAAGAAGTAATAACTATATAAAGAGGGAAGTTTGGACACTGAAATAAACACGTCACTCCACAACACACTCTTTGCTCCCAACTGCTCCTGTCTAGCAACTGGTGTTCCTTTTCATTTGTCGTTCCATCCTATCAGCGGTGATCACGCCAATGTCCCTCAAACATGGTGGTGAGCAAAGCAGCAAGTTTTCTTTCTGTGGACAACAGGCCCAGAGGAACAATACTTGTGGTCTTCACGGAGCACTTAGTCAATGGATGTGGCTAAATAGAGTCAGCCAGTGAGAAGAAGATAATAGAGGATACTGACACAGGTTCAATTCCCTGCACAACAATTTACTGGTTTTGTAGGTACACGTGGCTGACTCGACCTGCAAGTGTCTCGGTGAACCGAGTGCTCTTCCTACAGCCTAGTTACCTTGAAAGATTTTTGGAAGCATAATGTAGGGAAGTGACAAAGGCGATGTTGTTAACTGTTCTGTACATAAGGATAGATGGCCAGACAGAAAGATGATTGATTCATAGATAGATAGCTAGACAGACGACAGATGAAAGATAGATAGATAGGTACATAGATTGATGATAGACATCATAGATAGATGATAGGAAGATAGATAGATAGATAGATAGATAGATAGATAGATAGATAGACAGATAGACAGACAGACAGATGGATAGATAGATATAGGTACATATTGATTTACGTAAAGATATTTCTAATAACGAGGAGAGCAATGGTGAGAGCACATAGCGAAACTACAGACAAAAGAGAAGACAGAAATATAGTTTAAAAAGTACAGTAAGCAGCCGTAAGAAGAAAAAAATCCTACCATTTGAACAACGTGGATGGAGCTAGAGGATATTATGCTCAGTGAAAAAGGCCATGCGGAGAAAGACAAGTACCAAATGATTTCACTCATGTGTTGAGTATAACAACAAAGAAAAACTGAAGGAAAAAAACAGCAGAAGTCTCACAGAACCCAAGAGTGGACTAACAGCTACCAAAGGGAAAGGGACAAGGCAGGGTGGGTGGGAAGGGTTTGATAAATGTGGGGAGAAAGAAAGGGGGCATTAGGATTAGCATGTATAATGTGTGGGTGTGGGGAGCATGGGGAGGGCTGTACAACACAGAGAAGTCCAGTAGTGATTCTACAGCATCTTACTACACGCTGATGGAAAGCGACTGTAACGGGGTGTGGGGGGGGACATGGTGAAGGGGTCTACAGCATCCAACTATGCTGATGGACAGCTACTGTAATGGGGATTTAGGGGGGGACGTGGTGTACTTGGTGATCATAATGTTCTTTTCGTGATTGTGGATTAATGATAACAAAAAAATTTTTTAAGTGCAATAAGGACATAGCTCTCAATTCTCAGAATAAAAGGACAGGCTCTTCAGGACTCCAATGTAAAGACATAGGGTTAAAAGAAGGGATGAAAACTCAAGACCACCTACGTGCTCCCTTACAGGAGACTAACTTGAGATCCAAGGATGAAGATGAACTACAAGTTGAGGGGGTGGAAACATAGCTCTCAACGCTACTATTCCATTTCAGATAGACCTTCTCTCACATCTAAATGTGTAAATGCACTGAAATTCCACCTCCACCTTGACAGCAGAGGGGAGCAGTTTCCCCACAAGCTAGCTGGGCTGCCACCTCAGCAAGTCCATGGGCCACTGGCCCAGAAGGACCCCGCGTGTCACCAAAAGGCAGTTCCCTTATCCAGTGACTACACACATACTCTCTGAAGATGGGCCACCAAGCAAGGCCACCGAGGTAATATCGGTGCACAGGCAAAAAGACATACTACTGGGCATGTACCTACCACGGACCCCGCAGGCCCGCCAGGGTGCTCCCTGCATGGGTCCTCGTATATTCCCTGCAGCTCATGCATCCGCCACAGCAGGAACGGCCCAGGGGCAGAGCAGCTGGAGGGCACTGGGCTGCACAGTTTCAAGAGCGCAGCCCACCAACCACACTATCCACACCCACTCGTGCCACCTACGTAGGAGAAGTTCCCACCCAAGGCCACTCCTCTCAAGACCCAAACACACAGCTAACTCACAAAAACAAACACAAGGAATTGAGACTGAGAAGGACACAGAGGAATCAAAGTGCACCTAGGGACAGAACGTTGACAAAATTGAGAAAACAGATATAGAGAGAGACAAATGATTGATACATAGATTCGACTGATATACATACATATAGATGATAGATTAATTAGATAGATACACAGATGATAGTAGATAGATGACAGACCATACATAGATAGATGACAGATAGATAGATAGAAAGATTACATAGATAGGTAAAGAGATAGATAGGTAGGTAGATAGGAAAGCATCATACTAAACTAAGCTATCTTTCACTCAAGATCATGTATGTGCTCCCTTACAGTAGACTCACTTGAGATCCCAGGACACGGACAAATTAAAATCTGCAGTGGCGGTGACAGGTACCCAAAAAAAGTGAAACTGAGAAACAAACAAACAAACAAATGGATTCTCTTTGAGTCCCCAGAGACAGTCAGTAGAAAATAGCCCTAACTGGCCACCATGAATTTTTTTTTGTTTGGTTTCAGCAGTTCCCAGAAATAGATTCCGTTGTACAGCAAAGTCCTTCTCAATTTTTCTCACCTCAATAACAGAATTGCTGTAATAATATGTGTCTGGGCTTTGGAAATCAGTGCATTTTATGATGTTCATGAATGTAAAAATGTAATAACCACTTAAGAGTGAAGGTTGGACACTCAAATAAACACGTCACTCCACAACACACTTTTGTACAAAACTGCTCCTGTCTAGAAATAGGTGTTCATTTTTATTTGTCCCTCCTCCTATCAGAGGTGATCACACCGATGTCCTTCATACTTGGTGATGAGAAAAGCACCAAGTATACTTTTCTGACTACAACAGGCCCAGAGGAAGGATACTTGTGGTCTTCAGGGAAGACTTAGTCAATTATTGTGGCAAATTAGAGTCAGCAGGGGAGAAGGAGGTAAAAGAGGACAGAGGACAGAGATATGGGTTCAAGTCCCTGGACAACCATTTACTGGTTTTGTAAGCACACGCGGCAGACTCGACCTGCAATTGTCTCAGTGTACCCAGTGCTCACCATACGTCCTAGTTACTTGGCAAGATTTTTGGAAGCATAATGTAGGGAAGTGACATAGGCGATGTTGTTAACTGTTCTGTACATAAGGATAGATGGGAAGACAAAAAGATGATTGATTCATAGATACATAGATAGATGAGAGATTATAGATGGATGATAGACACGATAGATAGATGATAGGAAGATAGAGAGATACATAGATAGAAAGACAGAAGGATAGAGAGATAGGTAGATTGATAGATAGACAGACAGTTACACAGATTCAGATACATATCGATTAACACAAAGCTATTGCTCATAACCAACAGATCAATGCTGAAAGCACATAGGGAAACTACAAACAGAAAGGAAGAATGAAGTCCAGCTTAAAAAGTGCAGTAAGCAGCCCTAAGAAGAAAACAAATCCTACCATTTGCAAGGATGTGGATGTAGCTAGACGGTAGCATGCTCAGTGATATATACCAGGTGGAGAAAGACAAGTAGCCAATGATTTCACTCATGTGTGGAGTATAACAACAAAGAAATCTGGAGGAAATAAACAGCAGCAGACTCACAGAACCCGAGAGTTCAATAACAGTTACCAAAGGGAAAGGGAATGGGCAGGGTGTGTGGGAAGGGAGGGATAAGGGCAGGGAGAAGAAAGGGGACATTAGGATTAACATGTATAATGCGTGGGCTCGGGGGGGCAAAGGGAGGGATGTACAACACAGAGAAGACAAGTAGAGATTCTACAGCATTTACTACACGCTGATGGACAGCGACTGTAATGGGGTGTTTGTGGGGGGACATGGTGAAGCAGTCTACAGCATACAACAATGCTTATGGACAACGACTGTAAGAGGTTTTGGTGGGGACTTGGTGAAGGTGGGAGCCTAGTAATTATGATGTTCTTCACGTGATAGCAGATTAATGATTAAAAAAATGTTTTTAAGTGCAATATGGGCACAGCAATAAAACAGGCTTTGCGAGCTCCAAACAAAAGACACAGGGTTAAAAGAAGGGATGAAATCTCAAGATCACCTAAGTGCTCCCCTATAGGAGACTCACTTGAGATCAAAAGACACAGACAAACTACAATCCCCAGGGGTGGGGACAGCAACCCTACACAAGTGTAACTGAAAAGCAAACAAACAAACAAATGGATTTTGTTTGAGTCCCCAGAGACAAGTCAGTAGAAAATAGAACTATCTAGACACCGTGAATTCTTTTTGTTTGGATTCAGCAGTGCCCAGCCATAGATTTAGTGGTACAGCAACGTCCTTCTCATTTTTTCTCACCTCAACAAATGAATTGCTGTAATAATATGTGTCTGGACTTTTGAAATCAGTGGATTTTATGATGTTCTTGAAAGTAAAGTAGTAATAACCACCTAAAGAGGATAGTTTGGACACTCAAACAAACACGTAACTCCACAACACTCTCTTTGCTCCCAAACGCTGCTGCCTAGAAATAGGTGTTCTTTTTATTTGTCCCTCCTCCTATCAGCGGTGATCATGCCATTGTCCCTCAAACTTGGTGGTGAGCAAAGCACCAAGTATACTTTTCTGTCTAAACAGGCCCAGAGGAAGGATAGTTGTGGTCTTCTGGAAGCACTTAGTCAACGAATGTGGCTGAATACAGTCAGCAAGCTAGAAGGAGGTAAAAGAGGACAGAGGACAGAGATATGGGTGCAAGTCCCTGCACCACCATAAATTACTGGATTTGTAAGCACAAGCGGCTGACTCGACCTGCAAGTGTCTCAGTGAACCCAGTGCTCTACCAAAGGACTAGTTACTTTGCAATACTTTTGGAAGCATAATGTAGGGAAGTGACATAGGCGATGTTGTTAACTGTCCTGTACATAAGGATAGATGGCCAGACAAAAAGATGATTGATTCATAGATAGATAGATAGATGACAGATGACAGATAGACAGACGATAGACATGATAGGTAGATAGGAAGATAGACTGATAGACAGATAGATGATAGATAGATAGATAGATAGAAAGATAGATAGATAAATAGAAAGATAGAAGGATAGACAGATAGATAGATAGAAAGATATATACAGATACATATTAAATAACACAAAGCTATTGCTCATAACCAGGAGATCAATGGTGAAAGGACATAGCGAAACTACAAACTAAAAAGGAAGAATGAAGTCCAGTTTAAAAACTGCCGTTTGCAGCCATAAGAAGAAAACAAATGCTACCATTTGCAATGACGTGGATGGAGCGAGACGGTAGCATGCTCAGTGAAATATTTCAGGCGGAGAAAGACAAGTACCAAATGATTTCACTCATGTGTGGAGTATAACAACAAAGAAACACTGAAAAAAAAAACAGCAGCAGACTCACAGAACCCGAATGTGGAGTAACAGTTACCAAAGGGAAAAGGACTGAGAAGGGTTTTTGGGAAGGGAGGGATAAGGGTGGGGAGAAAGAAAAGGGAGATTAGGATAAGCATGTATAATGCGTGAGGGCGGGGTCGCATGGCGAGTGCTGTACAACACAGAGAAGACAAGTAGATATTCTACAGCATCTTACTACACGCTGAAGGACAGCGACTGTAATGGGGTGTGTGTGTGGCTACATCGTGAACGGGTCTACAGCATCCATCTCTGCTAACTGACAGCAACTGTAAGAGGTTTTTGGGAGGGACTTGGTGAAGGGGGGAGTCTAGTAAACATAATGTTCTTCACATGATTGTAGATTAATGATAACAAAAACAATTTTTTAATTGCAATAAGGGCACAGCTCTGAATCATCAGAATAAAAGGACAGGCTTTGAGTGCTCCAAACAAATGACACAGGGTTAAAAGAAGGGATGAAAACTCAAGACCAACTTCGTGCTCCCTTACAGGAGACTCTCTTGAGATCCAAGGACACAGACAATCTAAATGCCGAAGGGTTGTGTACAGGTACCCAACACAGTGAAACTGAAAAACAAACAATCCTAGAATGGATTCTGTTTGAGTCCACAGAGACAGTCAGTAGAAAATAGCCCTATCTGGCCAACGTGAATTCTTTTTGTTTGGTTTCAGCATTGCCCAGCCATAGATTTAGTGGTACAGCAACGTCTTTCTCATTTTCTCTCAACTCAACAATTGAATTGCTGTAAAAGTATACGTCTGGACCTTTGAGATCAGTGGGTTTTATGAAGTTCATGAATGTAAAGAAGTAATAACTATATAAAGAGGGAAGTTTGGACACTGAAATAAACACGTCACTCCACAACACACTCTTTGCTCCCAACTGCTCCTGTCTAGCAACTGGTGTTCCTTTTCATTTGTCGTTCCATCCTATCAGCGGTGATCACGCCAATGTCCCTCAAACATGGTGGTGAGCAAAGCAGCAAGTTTTCTTTCTGTGGACAACAGGCCCAGAGGAACAATACTTGTGGTCTTCACGGAGCACTTAGTCAATGGATGTGGCTAAATAGAGTCAGCCAGTGAGAAGAAGATAATAGAGGATACTGACACAGGTTCAATTCCCTGCACAACAATTTACTGGTTTTGTAGGTACACGTGGCTGACTCGACCTGCAAGTGTCTCGGTGAACCGAGTGCTCTTCCTACAGCCTAGTTACCTTGAAAGATTTTTGGAAGCATAATGTAGGGAAGTGACAAAGGCGATGTTGTTAACTGTTCTGTACATAAGGATAGATGGCCAGACAGAAAGATGATTGATTCATAGATAGATAGCTAGACAGACGACAGATGAAAGATAGATAGATAGGTACATAGATTGATGATAGACATCATAGATAGATGATAGGAAGATAGATAGATAGATAGATAGATAGATAGATAGATAGATAGATAGATAGATAGACAGATAGACAGACAGACAGATGGATAGATAGATATAGGTACATATTGATTTACGTAAAGATATTTCTAATAACGAGGAGAGCAATGGTGAGAGCACATAGCGAAACTACAGACAAAAGAGAAGACAGAAATATAGTTTAAAAAGTACAGTAAGCAGCCGTAAGAAGAAAAAAATCCTACCATTTGAACAACGTGGATGGAGCTAGAGGATATTATGCTCAGTGAAAAAGGCCATGCGGAGAAAGACAAGTACCAAATGATTTCACTCATGTGTTGAGTATAACAACAAAGAAAAACTGAAGGAAAAAAACAGCAGAAGTCTCACAGAACCCAAGAGTGGACTAACAGCTACCAAAGGGAAAGGGACAAGGCAGGGTGGGTGGGAAGGGTTTGATAAATGTGGGGAGAAAGAAAGGGGGCATTAGGATTAGCATGTATAATGTGTGGGTGTGGGGAGCATGGGGAGGGCTGTACAACACAGAGAAGTCCAGTAGTGATTCTACAGCATCTTACTACACGCTGATGGAAAGCGACTGTAACGGGGTGTGGGGGGGGACATGGTGAAGGGGTCTACAGCATCCAACTATGCTGATGGACAGCTACTGTAATGGGGATTTAGGGGGGGACGTGGTGTACTTGGTGATCATAATGTTCTTTTCGTGATTGTGGATTAATGATAACAAAAAAATTTTTTAAGTGCAATAAGGACATAGCTCTCAATTCTCAGAATAAAAGGACAGGCTCTTCAGGACTCCAATGTAAAGACATAGGGTTAAAAGAAGGGATGAAAACTCAAGACCACCTACGTGCTCCCTTACAGGAGACTAACTTGAGATCCAAGGATGAAGATGAACTACAAGTTGAGGGGGTGGAAACATAGCTCTCAACGCTACTATTCCATTTCAGATAGACCTTCTCTCACATCTAAATGTGTAAATGCACTGAAATTCCACCTCCACCTTGACAGCAGAGGGGAGCAGTTTCCCCACAAGCTAGCTGGGCTGCCACCTCAGCAAGTCCATGGGCCACTGGCCCAGAAGGACCCCGCGTGTCACCAAAAGGCAGTTCCCTTATCCAGTGACTACACACATACTCTCTGAAGATGGGCCACCAAGCAAGGCCACCGAGGTAATATCGGTGCACAGGCAAAAAGACATACTACTGGGCATGTACCTACCACGGACCCCGCAGGCCCGCCAGGGTGCTCCCTGCATGGGTCCTCGTATATTCCCTGCAGCTCATGCATCCGCCACAGCAGGAACGGCCCAGGGGCAGAGCAGCTGGAGGGCACTGGGCTGCACAGTTTCAAGAGCGCAGCCCACCAACCACACTATCCACACCCACTCGTGCCACCTACGCAGGAGAAGTTCCCACCCAAGGCCACTCCTCTCAAGACCCAAACACACAGCTAACTCACAAAAACAAACACAAGGAATTGAGACTGAGAAGGACACAGAGGAATCAAAGTGCACCTAGGGACAGAACGTTGACAAAATTGAGAAAACAGATATAGAGAGAGACAAATGATTGATACATAGATTCGACTGATATACATACATATAGATGATAGATTAATTAGATAGATACACAGATGATAGTAGATAGATGACAGACCATACATAGATAGATGACAGATAGATAGATAGAAAGATTACATAGATAGGTAAAGAGATAGATAGGTAGGTAGATAGGAAAGCATCATACTAAACTAAGCTATCTTTCACTCAAGATCATGTATGTGCTCCCTTACAGTAGACTCACTTGAGATCCCAGGACACGGACAAATTAAAATCTGCAGTGGCGGTGACAGGTACCCAAAAAAAGTGAAACTGAGAAACAAACAAACAAACAAATGGATTCTCTTTGAGTCCCCAGAGACAGTCAGTAGAAAATAGCCCTAACTGGCCACCATGAATTTTTTTTTGTTTGGTTTCAGCAGTTCCCAGAAATAGATTCCGTTGTACAGCAAAGTCCTTCTCAATTTTTCTCACCTCAATAACAGAATTGCTGTAATAATATGTGTCTGGGCTTTGGAAATCAGTGCATTTTATGATGTTCATGAATGTAAAAATGTAATAACCACTTAAGAGTGAAGGTTGGACACTCAAATAAACACGTCACTCCACAACACACTTTTGTACAAAACTGCTCCTGTCTAGAAATAGGTGTTCATTTTTATTTGTCCCTCCTCCTATCAGAGGTGATCACACCGATGTCCTTCATACTTGGTGATGAGAAAAGCACCAAGTATACTTTTCTGACTACAACAGGCCCAGAGGAAGGATACTTGTGGTCTTCAGGGAAGACTTAGTCAATTATTGTGGCAAATTAGAGTCAGCAGGGGAGAAGGAGGTAAAAGAGGACAGAGGACAGAGATATGGGTTCAAGTCCCTGGACAACCATTTACTGGTTTTGTAAGCACACGCGGCAGACTCGACCTGCAATTGTCTCAGTGTACCCAGTGCTCACCATACGTCCTAGTTACTTGGCAAGATTTTTGGAAGCATAATGTAGGGAAGTGACATAGGCGATGTTGTTAACTGTTCTGTACATAAGGATAGATGGGAAGACAAAAAGATGATTGATTCATAGATACATAGATAGATGAGAGATTATAGATGGATGATAGACACGATAGATAGATGATAGGAAGATAGAGAGATACATAGATAGAAAGACAGAAGGATAGAGAGATAGGTAGATTGATAGATAGACAGACAGTTACACAGATTCAGATACATATCGATTAACACAAAGCTATTGCTCATAACCAACAGATCAATGCTGAAAGCACATAGGGAAACTACAAACAGAAAGGAAGAATGAAGTCCAGCTTAAAAAGTGCAGTAAGCAGCCCTAAGAAGAAAACAAATCCTACCATTTGCAAGGATGTGGATGTAGCTAGACGGTAGCATGCTCAGTGATATATACCAGGTGGAGAAAGACAAGTAGCCAATGATTTCACTCATGTGTGGAGTATAACAACAAAGAAATCTGGAGGAAATAAACAGCAGCAGACTCACAGAACCCGAGAGTTCAATAACAGTTACCAAAGGGAAAGGGAATGGGCAGGGTGTGTGGGAAGGGAGGGATAAGGGCAGGGAGAAGAAAGGGGACATTAGGATTAACATGTATAATGCGTGGGCTCGGGGGGGCAAAGGGAGGGATGTACAACACAGAGAAGACAAGTAGAGATTCTACAGCATTTACTACACGCTGATGGACAGCGACTGTAATGGGGTGTTTGTGGGGGGACATGGTGAAGCAGTCTACAGCATACAACAATGCTTATGGACAACGACTGTAAGAGGTTTTGGTGGGGACTTGGTGAAGGTGGGAGCCTAGTAATTATGATGTTCTTCACGTGATAGCAGATTAATGATTAAAAAAATGTTTTTAAGTGCAATATGGGCACAGCAATAAAACAGGCTTTGCGAGCTCCAAACAAAAGACACAGGGTTAAAAGAAGGGATGAAATCTCAAGATCACCTAAGTGCTCCCCTATAGGAGACTCACTTGAGATCAAAAGACACAGACAAACTACAATCCCCAGGGGTGGGGACAGCAACCCTACACAAGTGTAACTGAAAAGCAAACAAACAAACAAATGGATTTTGTTTGAGTCCCCAGAGACAAGTCAGTAGAAAATAGAACTATCTAGACACCGTGAATTCTTTTTGTTTGGATTCAGCAGTGCCCAGCCATAGATTTAGTGGTACAGCAACGTCCTTCTCATTTTTTCTCACCTCAACAAATGAATTGCTGTAATAATATGTGTCTGGACTTTTGAAATCAGTGGATTTTATGATGTTCTTGAAAGTAAAGTAGTAATAACCACCTAAAGAGGATAGTTTGGACACTCAAACAAACACGTAACTCCACAACACTCTCTTTGCTCCCAAACGCTGCTGCCTAGAAATAGGTGTTCTTTTTATTTGTCCCTCCTCCTATCAGCGGTGATCATGCCATTGTCCCTCAAACTTGGTGGTGAGCAAAGCACCAAGTATACTTTTCTGTCTAAACAGGCCCAGAGGAAGGATAGTTGTGGTCTTCTGGAAGCACTTAGTCAACGAATGTGGCTGAATACAGTCAGCAAGCTAGAAGGAGGTAAAAGAGGACAGAGGACAGAGATATGGGTGCAAGTCCCTGCACCACCATAAATTACTGGATTTGTAAGCACAAGCGGCTGACTCGACCTGCAAGTGTCTCAGTGAACCCAGTGCTCTACCAAAGGACTAGTTACTTTGCAATACTTTTGGAAGCATAATGTAGGGAAGTGACATAGGCGATGTTGTTAACTGTCCTGTACATAAGGATAGATGGCCAGACAAAAAGATGATTGATTCATAGATAGATAGATAGATGACAGATGACAGATAGACAGACGATAGACATGATAGGTAGATAGGAAGATAGACTGATAGACAGATAGATGATAGATAGATAGATAGATAGAAAGATAGATAGATAAATAGAAAGATAGAAGGATAGACAGATAGATAGATAGAAAGATATATACAGATACATATTAAATAACACAAAGCTATTGCTCATAACCAGGAGATCAATGGTGAAAGGACATAGCGAAACTACAAACTAAAAAGGAAGAATGAAGTCCAGTTTAAAAACTGCCGTTTGCAGCCATAAGAAGAAAACAAATGCTACCATTTGCAATGACGTGGATGGAGCGAGACGGTAGCATGCTCAGTGAAATATTTCAGGCGGAGAAAGACAAGTACCAAATGATTTCACTCATGTGTGGAGTATAACAACAAAGAAACACTGAAAAAAAAAACAGCAGCAGACTCACAGAACCCGAATGTGGAGTAACAGTTACCAAAGGGAAAAGGACTGAGAAGGGTTTTTGGGAAGGGAGGGATAAGGGTGGGGAGAAAGAAAAGGGAGATTAGGATAAGCATGTATAATGCGTGAGGGCGGGGTCGCATGGCGAGTGCTGTACAACACAGAGAAGACAAGTAGATATTCTACAGCATCTTACTACACGCTGAAGGACAGCGACTGTAATGGGGTGTGTGTGTGGCTACATCGTGAACGGGTCTACAGCATCCATCTCTGCTAACTGACAGCAACTGTAAGAGGTTTTTGGGAGGGACTTGGTGAAGGGGGGAGTCTAGTAAACATAATGTTCTTCACATGATTGTAGATTAATGATAACAAAAACAATTTTTTAATTGCAATAAGGGCACAGCTCTGAATCATCAGAATAAAAGGACAGGCTTTGAGTGCTCCAAACAAATGACACAGGGTTAAAAGAAGGGATGAAAACTCAAGACCACCTTCGTGCTCCCTTACAGGAGACTCTCTTGAGATCCAAGGACACAGACAATCTAAATGCCGAAGGGTTGTGTACAGGTACCCATCACAGTGAAACTGAAAAACAAACAATCCTAGAATGGATTCTGTTTGAGTCCACAGAGACAGTCAGTAGAAAATAGCCCTATCTGGCCAACGTGAATTCTTTTTGTTTGGTTTCAGCATTGCCCAGCCATAGATTTAGTGGTACAGCAACGTCTTTCTCATTTTCTCTCAACTCAACAATTGAATTGCTGTAAAAGTATACGTCTGGACCTTTGAGATCAGTGGGTTTTATGAAGTTCATGAATGTAAAGAAGTAATAACTATATAAAGAGGGAAGTTTGGACACTGAAATAAACACGTCACTCCACAACACACTCTTTGCTCCCAACTGCTCCTGTCTAGCAACTGGTGTTCCTTTTCATTTGTCGTTCCATCCTATCAGCGGTGATCACGCCAATGTCCCTCAAACATGGTGGTGAGCAAAGCAGCAAGTTTTCTTTCTGTGGACAACAGGCCCAGAGGAACAATACTTGTGGTCTTCACGGAGCACTTAGTCAATGGATGTGGCTAAATAGAGTCAGCCAGTGAGAAGAAGATAATAGAGGATACTGACACAGGTTCAATTCCCTGCACAACAATTTACTGGTTTTGTAGGTACACGTGGCTGACTCGACCTGCAAGTGTCTCGGTGAACCGAGTGCTCTTCCTACAGCCTAGTTACCTTGAAAGATTTTTGGAAGCATAATGTAGGGAAGTGACAAAGGCGATGTTGTTAACTGTTCTGTACATAAGGATAGATGGCCAGACAGAAAGATGATTGATTCATAGATAGATAGCTAGACAGACGACAGATGAAAGATAGATAGATAGGTACATAGATTGATGATAGACATCATAGATAGATGATAGGAAGATAGATAGATAGATAGATAGATAGATAGATAGATAGATAGATAGATAGATAGACAGAAAGATAGACAGACAGACAGATGGATAGATAGATATAGGTACATATTGATTTACGTAAAGATATTTCTAATAACGAGGAGAGCAATGGTGAGAGCACATAGCGAAACTACAGACAAAAGAGAAGACAGAAATATAGTTTAAAAAGTACAGTAAGCAGCCGTAAGAAGAAAAAAATCCTACCATTTGAACAACGTGGATGGAGCTAGAGGATATTATGCTCAGTGAAAAAGGCCATGCGGAGAAAGACAAGTACCAAATGATTTCACTCATGTGTTGAGTATAACAACAAAGAAAAACTGAAGGAAAAAAACAGCAGAAGTCTCACAGAACCCAAGAGTGGACTAACAGCTACCAAAGGGAAAGGGACAAGGCAGGGTGGGTGGGAAGGGTTTGATAAATGTGGGGAGAAAGAAAGGGGGCATTAGGATTAGCATGTATAATGTGTGGGTGTGGGGAGCATGGGGAGGGCTGTACAACACAGAGAAGTCCAGTAGTGATTCTACAGCATCTTACTACACGCTGATGGAAAGCGACTGTAACGGGGTGTGGGGGGGGACATGGTGAAGGGGTCTACAGCATCCAACTATGCTGATGGACAGCTACTGTAATGGGGATTTAGGGGGGGACGTGGTGTACTTGGTGATCATAATGTTCTTTTCGTGATTGTGGATTAATGATAACAAAAAAATTTTTTAAGTGCAATAAGGACATAGCTCTCAATTCTCAGAATAAAAGGACAGGCTCTTCAGGACTCCAATGTAAAGACATAGGGTTAAAAGAAGGGATGAAAACTCAAGACCACCTACGTGCTCCCTTACAGGAGACTAACTTGAGATCCAAGGATGAAGATGAACTACAAGTTGAGGGGGTGGAAACATAGCTCTCAACGCTACTATTCCATTTCAGATAGACCTTCTCTCACATCTAAATGTGTAAATGCACTGAAATTCCACCTCCACCTTGACAGCAGAGGGGAGCAGTTTCCCCACAAGCTAGCTGGGCTGCCACCTCAGCAAGTCCATGGGCCACTGGCCCAGAAGGACCCCGCGTGTCACCAAAAGGCAGTTCCCTTATCCAGTGACTACACACATACTCTCTGAAGATGGGCCACCAAGCAAGGCCACCGAGGTAATATCGGTGCACAGGCAAAAAGACATACTACTGGGCATGTACCTACCACGGACCCCGCAGGCCCGCCAGGGTGCTCCCTGCATGGGTCCTCGTATATTCCCTGCAGCTCATGCATCCGCCACAGCAGGAACGGCCCAGGGGCAGAGCAGCTGGAGGGCACTGGGCTGCACAGTTTCAAGAGCGCAGCCCACCAACCACACTATCCACACCCACTCGTGCCACCTACGCAGGAGAAGTTCCCACCCAAGGCCACTCCTCTCAAGACCCAAACACACAGCTAACTCACAAAAACAAACACAAGGAATTGAGACTGAGAAGGACACAGAGGAATCAAAGTGCACCTAGGGACAGAACGTTGACAAAATTGAGAAAACAGATATAGAGAGAGACAAATGATTGATACATAGATTCGACTGATATACATACATATAGATGATAGATTAATTAGATAGATACACAGATGATAGTAGATAGATGACAGACCATACATAGATAGATGACAGATAGATAGATAGAAAGATTACATAGATAGGTAAAGAGATAGATAGGTAGGTAGATAGGAAAGCATCATACTAAACTAAGCTATCTTTCACTCAAGATCATGTATGTGCTCCCTTACAGTAGACTCACTTGAGATCCCAGGACACGGACAAATTAAAATCTGCAGTGGCGGTGACAGGTACCCAAAAAAAGTGAAACTGAGAAACAAACAAACAAACAAATGGATTCTCTTTGAGTCCCCAGAGACAGTCAGTAGAAAATAGCCCTAACTGGCCACCATGAATTTTTTTTTGTTTGGTTTCAGCAGTTCCCAGAAATAGATTCCGTTGTACAGCAAAGTCCTTCTCAATTTTTCTCACCTCAATAACAGAATTGCTGTAATAATATGTGTCTGGGCTTTGGAAATCAGTGCATTTTATGATGTTCATGAATGTAAAAATGTAATAACCACTTAAGAGTGAAGGTTGGACACTCAAATAAACACGTCACTCCACAACACACTTTTGTACAAAACTGCTCCTGTCTAGAAATAGGTGTTCATTTTTATTTGTCCCTCCTCCTATCAGAGGTGATCACACCGATGTCCTTCATACTTGGTGATGAGAAAAGCACCAAGTATACTTTTCTGACTACAACAGGCCCAGAGGAAGGATACTTGTGGTCTTCAGGGAAGACTTAGTCAATTATTGTGGCAAATTAGAGTCAGCAGGGGAGAAGGAGGTAAAAGAGGACAGAGGACAGAGATATGGGTTCAAGTCCCTGGACAACCATTTACTGGTTTTGTAAGCACACGCGGCAGACTCGACCTGCAATTGTCTCAGTGTACCCAGTGCTCACCATACGTCCTAGTTACTTGGCAAGATTTTTGGAAGCATAATGTAGGGAAGTGACATAGGCGATGTTGTTAACTGTTCTGTACATAAGGATAGATGGGAAGACAAAAAGATGATTGATTCATAGATACATAGATAGATGAGAGATTATAGATGGATGATAGACACGATAGATAGATGATAGGAAGATAGAGAGATACATAGATAGAAAGACAGAAGGATAGAGAGATAGGTAGATTGATAGATAGACAGACAGTTACACAGATTCAGATACATATCGATTAACACAAAGCTATTGCTCATAACCAACAGATCAATGCTGAAAGCACATAGGGAAACTACAAACAGAAAGGAAGAATGAAGTCCAGCTTAAAAAGTGCAGTAAGCAGCCCTAAGAAGAAAACAAATCCTACCATTTGCAAGGATGTGGATGTAGCTAGACGGTAGCATGCTCAGTGATATATACCAGGTGGAGAAAGACAAGTAGCCAATGATTTCACTCATGTGTGGAGTATAACAACAAAGAAATCTGGAGGAAATAAACAGCAGCAGACTCACAGAACCCGAGAGTTCAATAACAGTTACCAAAGGGAAAGGGAATGGGCAGGGTGTGTGGGAAGGGAGGGATAAGGGCAGGGAGAAGAAAGGGGACATTAGGATTAACATGTATAATGCGTGGGCTCGGGGGGGCAAAGGGAGGGATGTACAACACAGAGAAGACAAGTAGAGATTCTACAGCATTTACTACACGCTGATGGACAGCGACTGTAATGGGGTGTTTGTGGGGGGACATGGTGAAGCAGTCTACAGCATACAACAATGCTTATGGACAACGACTGTAAGAGGTTTTGGTGGGGACTTGGTGAAGGTGGGAGCCTAGTAATTATGATGTTCTTCACGTGATAGCAGATTAATGATTAAAAAAATGTTTTTAAGTGCAATATGGGCACAGCAATAAAACAGGCTTTGCGAGCTCCAAACAAAAGACACAGGGTTAAAAGAAGGGATGAAATCTCAAGATCACCTAAGTGCTCCCCTATAGGAGACTCACTTGAGATCAAAAGACACAGACAAACTACAATCCCCAGGGGTGGGGACAGCAACCCTACACAAGTGTAACTGAAAAGCAAACAAACAAACAAATGGATTTTGTTTGAGTCCCCAGAGACAAGTCAGTAGAAAATAGAACTATCTAGACACCGTGAATTCTTTTTGTTTGGATTCAGCAGTGCCCAGCCATAGATTTAGTGGTACAGCAACGTCCTTCTCATTTTTTCTCACCTCAACAAATGAATTGCTGTAATAATATGTGTCTGGACTTTTGAAATCAGTGGATTTTATGATGTTCTTGAAAGTAAAGTAGTAATAACCACCTAAAGAGGATAGTTTGGACACTCAAACAAACACGTAACTCCACAACACTCTCTTTGCTCCCAAACGCTGCTGCCTAGAAATAGGTGTTCTTTTTATTTGTCCCTCCTCCTATCAGCGGTGATCATGCCATTGTCCCTCAAACTTGGTGGTGAGCAAAGCACCAAGTATACTTTTCTGTCTAAACAGGCCCAGAGGAAGGATAGTTGTGGTCTTCTGGAAGCACTTAGTCAACGAATGTGGCTGAATACAGTCAGCAAGCTAGAAGGAGGTAAAAGAGGACAGAGGACAGAGATATGGGTGCAAGTCCCTGCACCACCATAAATTACTGGATTTGTAAGCACAAGCGGCTGACTCGACCTGCAAGTGTCTCAGTGAACCCAGTGCTCTACCAAAGGACTAGTTACTTTGCAATACTTTTGGAAGCATAATGTAGGGAAGTGACATAGGCGATGTTGTTAACTGTCCTGTACATAAGGATAGATGGCCAGACAAAAAGATGATTGATTCATAGATAGATAGATAGATGACAGATGACAGATAGACAGACGATAGACATGATAGGTAGATAGGAAGATAGACTGATAGACAGATAGATGATAGATAGATAGATAGATAGAAAGATAGATAGATAAATAGAAAGATAGAAGGATAGACAGATAGATAGATAGAAAGATATATACAGATACATATTAAATAACACAAAGCTATTGCTCATAACCAGGAGATCAATGGTGAAAGGACATAGCGAAACTACAAACTAAAAAGGAAGAATGAAGTCCAGTTTAAAAACTGCCGTTTGCAGCCATAAGAAGAAAACAAATGCTACCATTTGCAATGACGTGGATGGAGCGAGACGGTAGCATGCTCAGTGAAATATTTCAGGCGGAGAAAGACAAGTACCAAATGATTTCACTCATGTGTGGAGTATAACAACAAAGAAACACTGAAAAAAAAAACAGCAGCAGACTCACAGAACCCGAATGTGGAGTAACAGTTACCAAAGGGAAAAGGACTGAGAAGGGTTTTTGGGAAGGGAGGGATAAGGGTGGGGAGAAAGAAAAGGGAGATTAGGATAAGCATGTATAATGCGTGAGGGCGGGGTCGCATGGCGAGTGCTGTACAACACAGAGAAGACAAGTAGATATTCTACAGCATCTTACTACACGCTGAAGGACAGCGACTGTAATGGGGTGTGTGTGTGGCTACATCGTGAACGGGTCTACAGCATCCATCTCTGCTAACTGACAGCAACTGTAAGAGGTTTTTGGGAGGGACTTGGTGAAGGGGGGAGTCTAGTAAACATAATGTTCTTCACATGATTGTAGATTAATGATAACAAAAACAATTTTTTAATTGCAATAAGGGCACAGCTCTGAATCATCAGAATAAAAGGACAGGCTTTGAGTGCTCCAAACAAATGACACAGGGTTAAAAGAAGGGATGAAAACTCAAGACCACCTTCGTGCTCCCTTACAGGAGACTCTCTTGAGATCCAAGGACACAGACAATCTAAATGCCGAAGGGTTGTGTACAGGTACCCATCACAGTGAAACTGAAAAACAAACAATCCTAGAATGGATTCTGTTTGAGTCCACAGAGACAGTCAGTAGAAAATAGCCCTATCTGGCCAACGTGAATTCTTTTTGTTTGGTTTCAGCATTGCCCAGCCATAGATTTAGTGGTACAGCAACGTCTTTCTCATTTTCTCTCAACTCAACAATTGAATTGCTGTAAAAGTATACGTCTGGACCTTTGAGATCAGTGGGTTTTATGAAGTTCATGAATGTAAAGAAGTAATAACTATATAAAGAGGGAAGTTTGGACACTGAAATAAACACGTCACTCCACAACACACTCTTTGCTCCCAACTGCTCCTGTCTAGCAACTGGTGTTCCTTTTCATTTGTCGTTCCATCCTATCAGCGGTGATCACGCCAATGTCCCTCAAACATGGTGGTGAGCAAAGCAGCAAGTTTTCTTTCTGTGGACAACAGGCCCAGAGGAACAATACTTGTGGTCTTCACGGAGCACTTAGTCAATGGATGTGGCTAAATAGAGTCAGCCAGTGAGAAGAAGATAATAGAGGATACTGACACAGGTTCAATTCCCTGCACAACAATTTACTGGTTTTGTAGGTACACGTGGCTGACTCGACCTGCAAGTGTCTCGGTGAACCGAGTGCTCTTCCTACAGCCTAGTTACCTTGAAAGATTTTTGGAAGCATAATGTAGGGAAGTGACAAAGGCGATGTTGTTAACTGTTCTGTACATAAGGATAGATGGCCAGACAGAAAGATGATTGATTCATAGATAGATAGCTAGACAGACGACAGATGAAAGATAGATAGATAGGTACATAGATTGATGATAGACATCATAGATAGATGATAGGAAGATAGATAGATAGATAGATAGATAGATAGATAGATAGATAGATAGATAGATAGATAGACAGAAAGATAGACAGACAGACAGATGGATAGATAGATATAGGTACATATTGATTTACGTAAAGATATTTCTAATAACGAGGAGAGCAATGGTGAGAGCACATAGCGAAACTACAGACAAAAGAGAAGACAGAAATATAGTTTAAAAAGTACAGTAAGCAGCCGTAAGAAGAAAAAAATCCTACCATTTGAACAACGTGGATGGAGCTAGAGGATATTATGCTCAGTGAAAAAGGCCATGCGGAGAAAGACAAGTACCAAATGATTTCACTCATGTGTTGAGTATAACAACAAAGAAAAACTGAAGGAAAAAAACAGCAGAAGTCTCACAGAACCCAAGAGTGGACTAACAGCTACCAAAGGGAAAGGGACAAGGCAGGGTGGGTGGGAAGGGTTTGATAAATGTGGGGAGAAAGAAAGGGGGCATTAGGATTAGCATGTATAATGTGTGGGTGTGGGGAGCATGGGGAGGGCTGTACAACACAGAGAAGTCCAGTAGTGATTCTACAGCATCTTACTACACGCTGATGGAAAGCGACTGTAACGGGGTGTGGGGGGGGACATGGTGAAGGGGTCTACAGCATCCAACTATGCTGATGGACAGCTACTGTAATGGGGATTTAGGGGGGGACGTGGTGTACTTGGTGATCATAATGTTCTTTTCGTGATTGTGGATTAATGATAACAAAAAAATTTTTTAAGTGCAATAAGGACATAGCTCTCAATTCTCAGAATAAAAGGACAGGCTCTTCAGGACTCCAATGTAAAGACATAGGGTTAAAAGAAGGGATGAAAACTCAAGACCACCTACGTGCTCCCTTACAGGAGACTAACTTGAGATCCAAGGATGAAGATGAACTACAAGTTGAGGGGGTGGAAACATAGCTCTCAACGCTACTATTCCATTTCAGATAGACCTTCTCTCACATCTAAATGTGTAAATGCACTGAAATTCCACCTCCAACTTGACAGCAGAGGGGAGCAGTTTCCCCACAAGCTAGCTGGGCTGCCACCTCAGCAAGTCCATGGGCCACTGGCCCAGAAGGACCCCGCGTGTCACCAAAAGGCAGTTCCCTTAACCAGTGACTACACACATACTCTCTGAAGATGGGCCACCAAGCAAGGCCACCGAGGTAATATCGGTGCACAGGCAAAAAGACATACTACTGGGCATGTACCTACCACGGACCCCGCAGGCCCGCCAGGGTGCTCCCTGCATGGGTCCTCGTATATTCCCTGCAGCTCATGCATCCGCCACAGCAGGAACGGCCCAGGGGCAGAGCAGCTGGAGGGCACTGGGCTGCACAGTTTCAAGAGCGCAGCCCACCAACCACACTATCCACACCCACTCGTGCCACCTACGCAGGAGAAGTTCCCACCCAAGGCCACTCCTCTCAAGACCCAAACACACAGCTAACTCACAAAAACAAACACAAGGAATTGAGACTGAGAAGGACACAGAGGAATCAAAGTGCACCTAGGGACAGAACGTTGACAAAATTGAGAAAACAGATATAGAGAGAGACAAATGATTGATACATAGATTCGACTGATATACATACATATAGATGATAGATTAATTAGATAGATACACAGATGATAGTAGATAGATGACAGACCATACATAGATAGATGACAGATAGATAGATAGAAAGATTACATAGATAGGTAAAGAGATAGATAGGTAGGTAGATAGGAAAGCATCATACTAAACTAAGCTATCTTTCACTCAAGATCATGTATGTGCTCCCTTACAGTAGACTCACTTGAGATCCCAGGACACGGACAAATTAAAATCTGCAGTGGCGGTGACAGGTACCCAAAAGAAGTGAAACTGAGAAACAAACAAACAAACAAATGGATTCTCTTTGAGTCCCCAGAGACAGTCAGTAGAAAATAGCCCTAACTGGCCACCATGAATTTTTTTTTGTTTGGTTTCAGCAGTTCCCAGAAATAGATTCCGTTGTACAGCAAAGTCCTTCTCAATTTTTCTCACCTCAATAACAGAATTGCTGTAATAATATGTGTCTGGGCTTTGGAAATCAGTGCATTTTATGATGTTCATGAATGTAAAAATGTAATAACCACTTAAGAGTGAAGGTTGGACACTCAAATAAACACGTCACTCCACAACACACTTTTGTACAAAACTGCTCCTGTCTAGAAATAGGTGTTCATTTTTATTTGTCCCTCCTCCTATCAGAGGTGATCACACCGATGTCCTTCATACTTGGTGATGAGAAAAGCACCAAGTATACTTTTCTGACTACAACAGGCCCAGAGGAAGGATACTTGTGGTCTTCAGGGAAGACTTAGTCAATTATTGTGGCAAATTAGAGTCAGCAGGGGAGAAGGAGGTAAAAGAGGACAGAGGACAGAGATATGGGTTCAAGTCCCTGGACAACCATTTACTGGTTTTGTAAGCACACGCGGCAGACTCGACCTGCAATTGTCTCAGTGTACCCAGTGCTCACCATACGTCCTAGTTACTTGGCAAGATTTTTGGAAGCATAATGTAGGGAAGTGACATAGGCGATGTTGTTAACTGTTCTGTACATAAGGATAGATGGGAAGACAAAAAGATGATTGATTCATAGATACATAGATAGATGAGAGATTATAGATGGATGATAGACACGATAGATAGATGATAGGAAGATAGAGAGATACATAGATAGAAAGATAGAAGGATAGAGAGATAGGTAGATTGATAGATAGACAGACAGTTACACAGATTCAGATACATATCGATTAACACAAAGCTATTGCTCATAACCAACAGATCAATGCTGAAAGCACATAGGGAAACTACAAACAGAAAGGAAGAATGAAGTCCAGCTTAAAAAGTGCAGTAAGCAGCCCTAAGAAGAAAACAAATCCTACCATTTGCAAGGATGTGGATGTAGCTAGACGGTAGCATGCTCAGTGATATATACCAGGTGGAGAAAGACAAGTAGCCAATGATTTCACTCATGTGTGGAGTATAACAACAAAGAAAATCTGGAGGAAATAAACAGCAGCAGACTCAGAGAACCCGAGAGTTCAATAACAGTTACCAAAGGGAAAGGGAATGGGCAATGTGTGTGGGAAGGGAGGGATAAGGGCAGGGAGAAGAAAGGGGACATTAGGATTAACATGTATAATGCGTGGGCTCGGGGGGGCAAAGGGAGGGATGTACAACACAGAGAAGACAAGTAGAGATTCTACAGCATTTACTACACGCTGATGGACAGCGACTGTAATGGGGTGTTTGTGGGGGGACATGGTGAAGCAGTCTACAGCATACAACAATGCTTATGGACAACGACTGTAAGAGGTTTTGGTGGGGACTTGGTGAAGGTGGGAGCCTAGTAATTATGATGTTCTTCACGTGATAGCAGATTAATGATTAAAAAAATGTTTTTAAGTGCAATATGGGCACAGCAATAAAACAGGCTTTGCGAGCTCCAAACAAAAGACACAGGGTTAAAAGAAGGGATGAAATCTCAAGATCACCTAAGTGCTCCCCTATAGGAGACTCACTTGAGATCAAAAGACACAGACAAACTACAATCCCCAGGGGTGGGGACAGCAACCCTACACAAGTGTAACTGAAAAGCAAACAAACAAACAAATGGATTTTGTTTGAGTCCCCAGAGACAAGTCAGTAGAAAATAGAACTATCTAGACACCGTGAATTCTTTTTGTTTGGATTCAGCAGTGCCCAGCCATAGATTTAGTGGTACAGCAACGTCCTTCTCATTTTTTCTCACCTCAACAAATGAATTGCTGTAATAATATGTGTCTGGACTTTTGAAATCAGTGGATTTTATGATGTTCTTGAAAGTAAAGTAGTAATAACCACCTAAAGAGGATAGTTTGGACACTCAAACAAACACGTAACTCCACAACACTCTCTTTGCTCCCAAACGCTGCTGCCTAGAAATAGGTGTTCTTTTTATTTGTCCCTCCTCCTATCAGCGGTGATCATGCCATTGTCCCTCAAACTTGGTGGTGAGCAAAGCACCAAGTATACTTTTCTGTCTAAACAGGCCCAGAGGAAGGATAGTTGTGGTCTTCTGGAAGCACTTAGTCAACGAATGTGGCTGAATACAGTCAGCAAGCTAGAAGGAGGTAAAAGAGGACAGAGGACAGAGATATGGGTGCAAGTCCCTGCACCACCATAAATTACTGGATTTGTAAGCACAAGCGGCTGACTCGACCTGCAAGTGTCTCAGTGAACCCAGTGCTCTACCAAAGGACTAGTTACTTTGCAATACTTTTGGAAGCATAATGTAGGGAAGTGACATAGGCGATGTTGTTAACTGTCCTGTACATAAGGATAGATGGCCAGACAAAAAGATGATTGATTCATAGATAGATAGATAGATGACAGATGACAGATAGACAGACGATAGACATGATAGGTAGATAGGAAGATAGACTGATAGACAGATAGATGATAGATAGATAGATAGATAGAAAGATAGATAGAAAAATAGAAAGATAGAAGGATAGACAGATAGATAGATAGAAAGATATATACAGATACATATTAAATAACACAAAGCTATTGCTCATAACCAGGAGATCAATGGTGAAAGGACATAGCGAAACTACAAACTAAAAAGGAAGAATGAAGTCCAGTTTAAAAACTGCCGTTTGCAGCCATAAGAAGAAAACAAATGCTACCATTTGCAATGACGTGGATGGAGCGAGACGGTAGCATGCTCAGTGAAATATTTCAGGCGGAGAAAGACAAGTACCAAATGATTTCACTCATGTGTGGAGTATAACAACAAAGAAACACTGAAAAAAAAAACAGCAGCAGACTCACAGAACCCGAATGTGGAGTAACAGTTACCAAAGGGAAAAGGACTAAGAAGGGTTTTTGGGAAGGGAGGGATAAGGGTGGGGAGAAAGAAAAGGGAGATTAGGATAAGCATGTATAATGCGTGAGGGCGGGGTCGCATGGCGAGTGCTGTACAACACAGAGAAGACAAGTAGATATTCTACAGCATCTTACTACACGCTGAAGGACAGCGACTGTAATGGGGTGTGTGTGTGGCTACATCGTGAACGGGTCTACAGCATCCATCTCTGCTAACTGACAGCAACTGTAAGAGGTTTTTGGGAGGGACTTGGTGAAGGGGGGAGTCTAGTAAACATAATGTTCTTCACATGATTGTAGATTAATGATAACAAAAACAATTTTTTAATTGCAATAAGGGCACAGCTCTGAATCATCAGAATAAAAGGACAGGCTTTGAGTGCTCCAAACAAATGACACAGGGTTAAAAGAAGGGATGAAAACTCAAGACCACCTTCGTGCTCCCTTACAGGAGACTCTCTTGAGATCCAAGGACACAGACAATCTAAATGCCGAAGGGTTGTGTACAGGTACCCAATACAGTGAAACTGAAAAACAAACAATCCTAGAATGGATTCTGTTTGAGTCCACAGAGACAGTCAGTAGAAAATAGCCCTATCTGGCCAACGTGAATTCTTTTTGTTTGGTTTCAGCATTGCCCAGCCATAGATTTAGTGGTACAGCAACGTCTTTCTCATTTTCTCTCAACTCAACAATTGAATTGCTGTAAAAGTATACGTCTGGACCTTTGAGATCAGTGGGTTTTATGAAGTTCATGAATGTAAAGAAGTAATAACTATATAAAGAGGGAAGTTTGGACACTGAAATAAACACGTCACTGCACAACACACTCTTTGCTCCCAACTGCTCCTGTCTAGCAACTGGTGTTCCTTTTCATTTGTCGTTCCATCCTATCAGCGGTGATCACGCCAATGTCCCTCAAACATGGTGGTGAGCAAAGCACCAAGTTTTCTTTCTGTGGACAACAGGCCCATAGGAACAATACTTGTGGTCTTCATGGAGCACTTAGTCAATGGATGTGGCTAAATAGAGTCAGCCAGTGAGAAGAAGATAATAGAGGATACAGACACAGGTTCAAGTCCCTGCACAACCATTTACTGGTTTTGTAGGTACACGTGGCTGACTCGACCTGCAAGTGTCTCGGTGAACCGAGTGCTCTTCCTACAGCCTAGTTACCTTGAAAGATTTTTGGAAGCATAATGTAGGGAAGTGACAAAGGCGATGTTGTTAACTGTTCTGTACATAAGGATAGATGGCCAGACAGAAAGATGATTGATTCATAGATAGATAGCTAGACAGACGACAGATGAAAGAAAGATAGATAGGTACATAGATTGATGATAGACATCATAGATAGATGATAGGAAGATAGATAGATAGATAGATAGATAGATAGATAGATAGATAGACAGATAGATAGACAGACAGATGGATAGATAGATATAGGTACATATTGATTTACGTAAAGATATTTCTAATAACGAGGAGAGCAATGGTGAGAGCACATAGCGAAACTACAGACAAAAGAGAAGACAGAAATATAGTTTAAAAAGTACAGTAAGCAGCCGTAAGAAGAAAAAAATCCTACCATTTGAACAACGTGGATGGAGCTAGAGGATATTATGCTCAGTGAAAAAGGCCATGCGGAGAAAGACAAGTACCAAATGATTTCACTCATGTGTTGAGTATAACAACAAAGAAAAACTGAAGGAAAAAAACAGCAGAAGTCTCACAGAACCCAAGAGTGGACTAACAGCTACCAAAGGGAAAGGGACAAGGCAGGGTGGGTGGGAAGGGTTTGATAAATGTGGGGAGAAAGAAAGGGGGCATTAGGATTAGCATGTATAATGTGTGGGTGTGGGGAGCATGGGGAGGGCTGTACAACACAGAGAAGTCCAGTAGTGATTCTACAGCATCTTACTACACGCTGATGGAAAGCGACTGTAACGGGGTGTGGGGGGGGACATGGTGAAGGGGTCTACAGCATCCAACTATGCTGATGGACAGCTACTGTAATGGGGATTTAGGGGGGGACGTGGTGTACTTGGTGATCATAATGTTCTTTTCGTGATTGTGGATTAATGATAACAAAAAAATTTTTTAAGTGCAATAAGAACATAGCTCTCAATTCTCAGAATAAAAGGACAGGCTCTTCAGGACTCCAATGTAAAGACATAGGGTTAAAAGAAGGGATGAAATCTCAAGACCACCTACGTGCTCCCTTACAGGAGACTAACTTGAGATCCAAGGATGAAGATGAACTACAAGTTGAGGGGGTGGAAACATAGCTCTCAACGCTACTATTCCATTTCAGATAGACCTTCTCTCACATCTAAATATGTAAATGCACTGAAATTCCACCTCCACCTTGACAGCAGAGGGGAGCAGTTTCCCCACAAGCTAGCTGGGCTGCCACCTCAGCAAGTCCATGGGCCACTGGCCCAGAAGGACCCCGCGTGTCACCAAAAGGCAGTTCCCTTAACCAGTGACTACACACATACTCTCTGAAGATGGGCCACCAAGCAAGGCCACCGAGGTAATATCAGTGCACAGGCAAAAAGACATACTACTGGGCATGTACGTACCACGGACCCCGCAGGCCCGCCAGGGTGCTCCCTGCATGGGTCCTCGTATATTCCCTGCAGCTCATGCATCCGCCACAGCAGGAACGGCCTAGGGGCAGAGCAGCTGAAGGGCACTGGGCTGCACAGTTTCAAGAGCGCAGCCCACCAACCACACTATCCACACCCACTCGTGCCACCTACGCAGGAGAAGTTCCCACCCAAGGCCACTCCTCTCAAGACCCAAACACACAGCTAACTCACAAAAACAAACACAAGGAATTGAGACTGAGAAGGACACAGAGGAATCAAAGTGCACCTAGGGACAGAACGTTGACAAAATTGAGAAAACAGATATAGAGAGAGACAAATGATTGATACATAGATTCGACTGATATACATACATATAGATGATAGATTAATTAGATAGATACACAGATGATAGTAGATAGATGACAGACCATACATAGATAGATGACAGATAGATAGATAGAAAGATTACATAGATAGGTAAAGAGATAGATAGGTAGGTAGATAGGAAAGCATCATACTAAACTAAGCTATCTTTCACTCAAGATCATGTATGTGCTCCCTTACAGTAGACTCACTTGAGATCCCAGGACACGGACAAATTAAAATCTGCAGTGGCGGTGACAGGTACCCAAAAGAAGTGAAACTGAGAAACAAACAAACAAACAAATGGATTCTCTTTGAGTCCCCAGAGACAGTCAGTAGAAAATAGCCCTAACTGGCCACCATGAATTTTTTTTTGTTTGGTTTCAGCAGTTCCCAGAAATAGATTCCGTTGTACAGCAAAGTCCTTCTCAATTTTTCTCACCTCAATAACAGAATTGCTGTAATAATATGTGTCTGGGCTTTGGAAATCAGTGCATTTTATGATGTTCATGAATGTAAAAATGTAATAACCACTTAAGAGTGAAGGTTGGACACTCAAATAAACACGTCACTCCACAACACACTTTTGTACAAAACTGCTCCTGTCTAGAAATAGGTGTTCATTTTTATTTGTCCCTCCTCCTATCAGAGGTGATCACACCGATGTCCTTCATACTTGGTGATGAGAAAAGCACCAAGTATACTTTTCTGACTACAACAGGCCCAGAGGAAGGATACTTGTGGTCTTCAGGGAAGACTTAGTCAATTATTGTGGCAAATTAGAGTCAGCAGGGGAGAAGGAGGTAAAAGAGGACAGAGGACAGAGATATGGGTTCAAGTCCCTGGACAACCATTTACTGGTTTTGTAAGCACACGCGGCAGACTCGACCTGCAATTGTCTCAGTGTACCCAGTGCTCACCATACGTCCTAGTTACTTGGCAAGATTTTTGGAAGCATAATGTAGGGAAGTGACATAGGCGATGTTGTTAACTGTTCTGTACATAAGGATAGATGGGAAGACAAAAAGATGATTGATTCATAGATACATAGATAGATGAGAGATTATAGATGGATGATAGACACGATAGATAGATGATAGGAAGATAGAGAGATACATAGATAGAAAGATAGAAGGATAGAGAGATAGGTAGATTGATAGATAGACAGACAGTTACACAGATTCAGATACATATCGATTAACACAAAGCTATTGCTCATAACCAACAGATCAATGCTGAAAGCACATAGGGAAACTACAAACAGAAAGGAAGAATGAAGTCCAGCTTAAAAAGTGCAGTAAGCAGCCCTAAGAAGAAAACAAATCCTACCATTTGCAAGGATGTGGATGTAGCTAGACGGTAGCATGCTCAGTGATATATACCAGGTGGAGAAAGACAAGTAGCCAATGATTTCACTCATGTGTGGAGTATAACAACAAAGAAAAACTGGAGGAAATAAACAGCAGCAGACTCAGAGAACCCGAGAGTTCAATAACAGTTACCAAAGGGAAAGGGAATGGGCAATGTGTGTGGGAAGGGAGGGATAAGGGCAGGGAGAAGAAAGGGGACATTAGGATTAACATGTATAATGCGTGGGCTCGGGGGGGCAAAGGGAGGGATGTACAACACAGAGAAGACAAGTAGAGATTCTACAGCATTTACTACACGCTGATGGACAGCGACTGTAATGGGGTGTTTGTGGGGGGACATGGTGAAGCAGTCTACAGCATACAACAATGCTTATGGACAACGACTGTAAGAGGTTTTGGTGGGGACTTGGTGAAGGTGGGAGCCTAGTAATTATGATGTTCTTCACGTGATAGCAGATTAATGATTAAAAAAATGTTTTTAAGTGCAATATGGGCACAGCAATAAAACAGGCTTTGCGAGCTCCAAACAAAAGACACAGGGTTAAAAGAAGGGATGAAATCTCAAGATCACCTAAGTGCTCCCCTATAGGAGACTCACTTGAGATCAAAAGACACAGACAAACTACAATCCCCAGGGGTGGGGACAGCAACCCTACACAAGTGTAACTGAAAAGCAAACAAACAAACAAATGGATTTTGTTTGAGTCCCCAGAGACAAGTCAGTAGAAAATAGAACTATCTAGACACCGTGAATTCTTTTTGTTTGGATTCAGCAGTGCCCAGCCATAGATTTAGTGGTACAGCAACGTCCTTCTCATTTTTTCTCACCTCAACAAATGAATTGCTGTAATAATATGTGTCTGGACTTTTGAAATCAGTGGATTTTATGATGTTCTTGAAAGTAAAGTAGTAATAACCACCTAAAGAGGATAGTTTGGACACTCAAACAAACACGTAACTCCACAACACTCTCTTTGCTCCCAAACGCTGCTGCCTAGAAATAGGTGTTCTTTTTATTTGTCCCTCCTCCTATCAGCGGTGATCATGCCATTGTCCCTCAAACTTGGTGGTGAGCAAAGCACCAAGTATACTTTTCTGTCTAAACAGGCCCAGAGGAAGGATAGTTGTGGTCTTCTGGAAGCACTTAGTCAACGAATGTGGCTGAATACAGTCAGCAAGCTAGAAGGAGGTAAAAGAGGACAGAGGACAGAGATATGGGTGCAAGTCCCTGCACCACCATAAATTACTGGATTTGTAAGCACAAGCGGCTGACTCGACCTGCAAGTGTCTCAGTGAACCCAGTGCTCTACCAAAGGACTAGTTACTTTGCAATACTTTTGGAAGCATAATGTAGGGAAGTGACATAGGCGATGTTGTTAACTGTCCTGTACATAAGGATAGATGGCCAGACAAAAAGATGATTGATTCATAGATAGATAGATAGATGACAGATGACAGATAGACAGACGATAGACATGATAGGTAGATAGGAAGATAGACTGATAGACAGATAGATGATAGATAGATAGATAGATAGAAAGATAGATAGAAAAATAGAAAGATAGAAGGATAGACAGATAGATAGATAGAAAGATATATACAGATACATATTAAATAACACAAAGCTATTGCTCATAACCAGGAGATCAATGGTGAAAGGACATAGCGAAACTACAAACTAAAAAGGAAGAATGAAGTCCAGTTTAAAAACTGCCGTTTGCAGCCATAAGAAGAAAACAAATGCTACCATTTGCAATGACGTGGATGGAGCGAGACGGTAGCATGCTCAGTGAAATATTTCAGGCGGAGAAAGACAAGTACCAAATGATTTCACTCATGTGTGGAGTATAACAACAAAGAAACACTGAAAAAAAAAACAGCAGCAGACTCACAGAACCCGAATGTGGAGTAACAGTTACCAAAGGGAAAAGGACTAAGAAGGGTTTTTGGGAAGGGAGGGATAAGGGTGGGGAGAAAGAAAAGGGAGATTAGGATAAGCATGTATAATGCGTGAGGGCGGGGTCGCATGGCGAGTGCTGTACAACACAGAGAAGACAAGTAGATATTCTACAGCATCTTACTACACGCTGAAGGACAGCGACTGTAATGGGGTGTGTGTGTGGCTACATCGTGAACGGGTCTACAGCATCCATCTCTGCTAACTGACAGCAACTGTAAGAGGTTTTTGGGAGGGACTTGGTGAAGGGGGGAGTCTAGTAAACATAATGTTCTTCACATGATTGTAGATTAATGATAACAAAAACAATTTTTTAATTGCAATAAGGGCACAGCTCTGAATCATCAGAATAAAAGGACAGGCTTTGAGTGCTCCAAACAAATGACACAGGGTTAAAAGAAGGGATGAAAACTCAAGACCACCTTCGTGCTCCCTTACAGGAGACTCTCTTGAGATCCAAGGACACAGACAATCTAAATGCCGAAGGGTTGTGTACAGGTACCCAATACAGTGAAACTGAAAAACAAACAATCCTAGAATGGATTCTGTTTGAGTCCACAGAGACAGTCAGTAGAAAATAGCCCTATCTGGCCAACGTGAATTCTTTTTGTTTGGTTTCAGCATTGCCCAGCCATAGATTTAGTGGTACAGCAACGTCTTTCTCATTTTCTCTCAACTCAACAATTGAATTGCTGTAAAAGTATACGTCTGGACCTTTGAGATCAGTGGGTTTTATGAAGTTCATGAATGTAAAGAAGTAATAACTATATAAAGAGGGAAGTTTGGACACTGAAATAAACACGTCACTGCACAACACACTCTTTGCTCCCAACTGCTCCTGTCTAGCAACTGGTGTTCCTTTTCATTTGTCGTTCCATCCTATCAGCGGTGATCACGCCAATGTCCCTCAAACATGGTGGTGAGCAAAGCACCAAGTTTTCTTTCTGTGGACAACAGGCCCATAGGAACAATACTTGTGGTCTTCACGGAGCACTTAGTCAATGGATGTGGCTAAATAGAGTCAGCCAGTGAGAAGAAGATAATAGAGGATACAGACACAGGTTCAAGTCCCTGCACAACCATTTACTGGTTTTGTAGGTACACGTGGCTGACTCGACCTGCAAGTGTCTCGGTGAACCGAGTGCTCTTCCTACAGCCTAGTTACCTTGAAAGATTTTTGGAAGCATAATGTAGGGAAGTGACAAAGGCGATGTTGTTAACTGTTCTGTACATAAGGATAGATGGCCAGACAGAAAGATGATTGATTCATAGATAGATAGCTAGACAGACGACAGATGAAAGAAAGATAGATAGGTACATAGATTGATGATAGACATCATAGATAGATGATAGGAAGATAGATAGATAGATAGATAGATAGATAGATAGATAGATAGATAGACAGATAGATAGACAGACAGATGGATAGATAGATATAGGTACATATTGATTTACGTAAAGATATTTCTAATAACGAGGAGAGCAATGGTGAGAGCACATAGCGAAACTACAGACAAAAGAGAAGACAGAAATATAGTTTAAAAAGTACAGTAAGCAGCCGTAAGAAGAAAAAAATCCTACCATTTGAACAACGTGGATGGAGCTAGAGGATATTATGCTCAGTGAAAAAGGCCATGCGGAGAAAGACAAGTACCAAATGATTTCACTCATGTGTTGAGTATAACAACAAAGAAAAACTGAAGGAAAAAAACAGCAGAAGTCTCACAGAACCCAAGAGTGGACTAACAGCTACCAAAGGGAAAGGGACAAGGCAGGGTGGGTGGGAAGGGTTTGATAAATGTGGGGAGAAAGAAAGGGGGCATTAGGATTAGCATGTATAATGTGTGGGTGTGGGGAGCATGGGGAGGGCTGTACAACACAGAGAAGTCCAGTAGTGATTCTACAGCATCTTACTACACGCTGATGGAAAGCGACTGTAACGGGGTGTGGGGGGGGACATGGTGAAGGGGTCTACAGCATCCAACTATGCTGATGGACAGCTACTGTAATGGGGATTTAGGGGGGGACGTGGTGTACTTGGTGATCATAATGTTCTTTTCGTGATTGTGGATTAATGATAACAAAAAAATTTTTTAAGTGCAATAAGAACATAGCTCTCAATTCTCAGAATAAAAGGACAGGCTCTTCAGGACTCCAATGTAAAGACATAGGGTTAAAAGAAGGGATGAAATCTCAAGACCACCTACGTGCTCCCTTACAGGAGACTAACTTGAGATCCAAGGATGAAGATGAACTACAAGTTGAGGGGGTGGAAACATAGCTCTCAACGCTACTATTCCATTTCAGATAGACCTTCTCTCACATCTAAATATGTAAATGCACTGAAATTCCACCTCCACCTTGACAGCAGAGGGGAGCAGTTTCCCCACAAGCTAGCTGGGCTGCCACCTCAGCAAGTCCATGGGCCACTGGCCCAGAAGGACCCCGCGTGTCACCAAAAGGCAGTTCCCTTAACCAGTGACTACACACATACTCTCTGAAGATGGGCCACCAAGCAAGGCCACCGAGGTAATATCAGTGCACAGGCAAAAAGACATACTACTGGGCATGTACGTACCACGGACCCCGCAGGCCCGCCAGGGTGCTCCCTGCATGGGTCCTCGTATATTCCCTGCAGCTCATGCATCCGCCACAGCAGGAACGGCCTAGGGGCAGAGCAGCTGAAGGGCACTGGGCTGCACAGTTTCAAGAGCGCAGCCCACCAACCACACTATCCACACCCACTCGTGCCACCTACGCAGGAGAAGTTCCCACCCAAGGCCACTCCTCTCAAGACCCAAACACACAGCTAACTCACAAAAACAAACACAAGGAATTGAGACTGAGAAGGACACAGAGGAATCAAAGTGCACCTAGGGACAGAACGTTGACAAAATTGAGAAAACAGATATAGAGAGAGACAAATGATTGATACATAGATTCGACTGATATACATACATATAGATGATAGATTAATTAGATAGATACACAGATGATAGTAGATAGATGACAGACCATACATAGATAGATGACAGATAGATAGATAGAAAGATTACATAGATAGGTAAAGAGATAGATAGGTAGGTAGATAGGAAAGCATCATACTAAACTAAGCTATCTTTCACTCAAGATCATGTATGTGCTCCCTTACAGTAGACTCACTTGAGATCCCAGGACACGGACAAATTAAAATCTGCAGTGGCGGTGACAGGTACCCAAAAAAAGTGAAACTGAGAAACAAACAAACAAACAAATGGATTCTCTTTGAGTCCCCAGAGACAGTCAGTAGAAAATAGCCCTAACTGGCCACCATGAATTTTTTTTTGTTTGGTTTCAGCAGTTCCCAGAAATAGATTCCGTTGTACAGCAAAGTCCTTCTCAATTTTTCTCACCTCAATAACAGAATTGCTGTAATAATATGTGTCTGGGCTTTGGAAATCAGTGCATTTTATGATGTTCATGAATGTAAAAATGTAATAACCACTTAAGAGTGAAGGTTGGACACTCAAATAAACACGTCACTCCAAAACACACTTTTGTACAAAACTGCTCCTGTCTAGAAATAGGTGTTCATTTTTATTTGTCCCTCCTCCTATCAGAGGTGATCACACCGATGTCCTTCATACTTGGTGATGAGAAAAGCACCAAGTATACTTTTCTGACTACAACAGGCCCAGAGGAAGGATACTTGTGGTCTTCAGGGAAGACTTAGTCAATTATTGTGGCAAATTAGAGTCAGCAGGGGAGAAGGAGGTAAAAGAGGACAGAGGACAGAGATATGGGTTCAAGTCCCTGGACAACCATTTACTGGTTTTGTAAGCACACGCGGCAGACTCGACCTGCAATTGTCTCAGTGTACCCAGTGCTCACCATACGTCCTAGTTACTTGGCAAGATTTTTGGAAGCATAATGTAGGGAAGTGACATAGGCGATGTTGTTAACTGTTCTGTACATAAGGATAGATGGGAAGACAAAAAGATGATTGATTCATAGATACATAGATAGATGAGAGATTATAGATGGATGATAGACACGATAGATAGATGATAGGAAGATAGAGAGATACATAGATAGAAAGATAGAAGGATAGAGAGATAGGTAGATTGATAGATAGACAGACAGTTACACAGATTCAGATACATATCGATTAACACAAAGCTATTGCTCATAACCAACAGATCAATGCTGAAAGCACATAGGGAAACTACAAACAGAAAGGAAGAATGAAGTCCAGCTTAAAAAGTGCAGTAAGCAGCCCTAAGAAGAAAACAAATCCTACCATTTGCAAGGATGTGGATGTAGCTAGACGGTAGCATGCTCAGTGATATATACCAGGTGGAGAAAGACAAGTAGCCAATGATTTCACTCATGTGTGGAGTATAACAACAAAGAAAAACTGGAGGAAATAAACAGCAGCAGACTCAGAGAACCCGAGAGTTCAATAACAGTTACCAAAGGGAAAGGGAATGGGCAATGTGTGTGGGAAGGGAGGGATAAGGGCAGGGAGAAGAAAGGGGACATTAGGATTAACATGTATAATGCGTGGGCTCGGGGGGGCAAAGGGAGGGATGTACAACACAGAGAAGACAAGTAGAGATTCTACAGCATTTACTACACGCTGATGGACAGCGACTGTAATGGGGTGTTTGTGGGGGGACATGGTGAAGCAGTCTACAGCATACAACAATGCTTATGGACAACGACTGTAAGAGGTTTTGGTGGGGACTTGGTGAAGGTGGGAGCCTAGTAATTATGATGTTCTTCACGTGATAGCAGATTAATGATTAAAAAAATGTTTTTAAGTGCAATATGGGCACAGCAATAAAACAGGCTTTGCGAGCTCCAAACAAAAGACACAGGGTTAAAAGAAGGGATGAAATCTCAAGATCACCTAAGTGCTCCCCTATAGGAGACTCACTTGAGATCAAAAGACACAGACAAACTACAATCCCCAGGGGTGGGGACAGCAACCCTACACAAGTGTAACTGAAAAGCAAACAAACAAACAAATGGATTTTGTTTGAGTCCCCAGAGACAAGTCAGTAGAAAATAGAACTATCTAGACACCGTGAATTCTTTTTGTTTGGATTCAGCAGTGCCCAGCCATAGATTTAGTGGTACAGCAACGTCCTTCTCATTTTTTCTCACCTCAACAAATGAATTGCTGTAATAATATGTGTCTGGACTTTTGAAATCAGTGGATTTTATGATGTTCTTGAAAGTAAAGTAGTAATAACCACCTAAAGAGGATAGTTTGGACACTCAAACAAACACGTAACTCCACAACACTCTCTTTGCTCCCAAACGCTGCTGCCTAGAAATAGGTGTTCTTTTTATTTGTCCCTCCTCCTATCAGCGGTGATCATGCCATTGTCCCTCAAACTTGGTGGTGAGCAAAGCACCAAGTATACTTTTCTGTCTAAACAGGCCCAGAGGAAGGATAGTTGTGGTCTTCTGGAAGCACTTAGTCAACGAATGTGGCTGAATACAGTCAGCAAGCTAGAAGGAGGTAAAAGAGGACAGAGGACAGAGATATGGGTGCAAGTCCCTGCACCACCATAAATTACTGGATTTGTAAGCACAAGCGGCTGACTCGACCTGCAAGTGTCTCAGTGAACCCAGTGCTCTACCAAAGGACTAGTTACTTTGCAATACTTTTGGAAGCATAATGTAGGGAAGTGACATAGGCGATGTTGTTAACTGTCCTGTACATAAGGATAGATGGCCAGACAAAAAGATGATTGATTCATAGATAGATAGATAGATGACAGATGACAGATAGACAGACGATAGACATGATAGGTAGATAGGAAGATAGACTGATAGACAGATAGATGATAGATAGATAGATAGATAGAAAGATAGATAGATAAATAGAAAGATAGAAGGATAGACAGATAGATAGATAGAAAGATATATACAGATACATATTAAATAACACAAAGCTATTGCTCATAACCAGGAGATCAATGGTGAAAGGACATAGCGAAACTACAAACTAAAAAGGAAGAATGAAGTCCAGTTTAAAAACTGCCGTTTGCAGCCATAAGAAGAAAACAAATGCTACCATTTGCAATGACGTGGATGGAGCGAGACGGTAGCATGCTCAGTGAAATATTTCAGGCGGAGAAAGACAAGTACCAAATGATTTCACTCATGTGTGGAGTATAACAACAAAGAAACACTGAAAAAAAAAACAGCAGCAGACTCACAGAACCCGAATGTGGAGTAACAGTTACCAAAGGGAAAAGGACTGAGAAGGGTTTTTGGGAAGGGAGGGATAAGGGTGGGGAGAAAGAAAAGGGAGATTAGGATAAGCATGTATAATGCGTGAGGGCGGGGTCGCATGGCGAGTGCTGTACAACACAGAGAAGACAAGTAGATATTCTACAGCATCTTACTACACGCTGAAGGACAGCGACTGTAATGGGGTGTGTGTGGGGCTACATCGTGAACGGGTCTACAGCATCCATCTCTGCTAACTGACAGCAACTGTAAGAGGTTTTTGGGAGGGACTTGGTGAAGGGGGGAGTCTAGTAAACATAATGTTCTTCACATGATTGTAGATTAATGATAACAAAAACAATTTTTTAATTGCAATAAGGGCACAGCTCTGAATCATCAGAATAAAAGGACAGGCTTTGAGTGCTCCAAACAAATGACACAGGGTTAAAAGAAGGGATGAAAACTCAAGACCACCTTCGTGCTCCCTTACAGGAGACTCTCTTGAGATCCAAGGACACAGACAATCTAAATGCCGAAGGGTTGTGTACAGGTACCCAATACAGTGAAACTGAAAAACAAACAATCCTAGAATGGATTCTGTTTGAGTCCACAGAGACAGTCAGTAGAAAATAGCCCTATCTGGCCAACGTGAATTCTTTTTGTTTGGTTTCAGCATTGCCCAGCCATAGATTTAGTGGTACAGCAACGTCTTTCTCATTTTCTCTCAACTCAACAATTGAATTGCTGTAAAAGTATACGTCTGGACCTTTGAGATCAGTGGGTTTTATGAAGTTCATGAATGTAAAGAAGTAATAACTATATAAAGAGGGAAGTTTGGACACTGAAATAAACACGTCACTGCACAACACACTCTTTGCTCCCAACTGCTCCTGTCTAGCAACTGGTGTTCCTTTTCATTTGTCGTTCCATCCTATCAGCGGTGATCACGCCAATGACCCTCAAACATGGTGGTGAGCAAAGCACCAAGTTTTCTTTCTGTGGACAACAGGCCCATAGGAACAATACTTGTGGTCTTCACGGAGCACTTAGTCAATGGATGTGGCTAAATAGAGTCAGCCAGTGAGAAGAAGATAATAGAGGATACAGACACAGGTTCAAGTCCCTGCACAACCATTTACTGGTTTTGTAGGTACACGTGGCTGACTCGACCTGCAAGTGTCTCGGTGAACCGAGTGCTCTTCCTACAGCCTAGTTACCTTGAAAGATTTTTGGAAGCATAATGTAGGGAAGTGACAAAGGCGATGTTGTTAACTGTTCTGTACATAAGGATAGATGGCCAGACAGAAAGATGATTGATTCATAGATAGATAGCTAGACAGACGACAGATGAAAGAAAGATAGATAGGTACATAGATTGATGATAGACATCATAGATAGATGATAGGAAGATAGATAGATAGATAGATAGATAGATAGATAGATAGACAGATAGATAGACAGACAGATGGATAGATAGATATAGGTACATATTGATTTACGTAAAGATATTTCTAATAACGAGGAGAGCAATGGTGAGAGCACATAGCGAAACTACAGACAAAAGAGAAGACAGAAATATAGTTTAAAAAGTACAGTAAGCAGCCGTAAGAAGAAAAAAATCCTACCATTTGAACAACGTGGATGGAGCTAGAGGATATTATGCTCAGTGAAAAAGGCCATGCGGAGAAAGACAAGTACCAAATGATTTCACTCATGTGTTGAGTATAACAACAAAGAAAAACTGAAGGAAAAAAACAGCAGAAGTCTCACAGAACCCAAGAGTGGACTAACAGCTACCAAAGGGAAAGGGACAAGGCAGGGTGGGTGGGAAGGGTTTGATAAATGTGGGGAGAAAGAAAGGGGGCATTAGGATTAGCATGTATAATGTGTGGGTGTGGGGAGCATGGGGAGGGCTGTACAACACAGAGAAGTCCAGTAGTGATTCTACAGCATCTTACTACACGCTGATGGAAAGCGACTGTAACGGGGTGTGGGGGGGGACATGGTGAAGGGGTCTACAGCATCCAACTATGCTGATGGACAGCTACTGTAATGGGGATTTAGGGGGGGACGTGGTGTACTTGGTGATCATAATGTTCTTTTCGTGATTGTGGATTAATGATAACAAAAAAATTTTTTAAGTGCAATAAGAACATAGCTCTCAATTCTCAGAATAAAAGGACAGGCTCTTCAGGACTCCAATGTAAAGACATAGGGTTAAAAGAAGGGATGAAATCTCAAGACCACCTACGTGCTCCCTTACAGGAGACTAACTTGAGATCCAAGGATGAAGATGAACTACAAGTTGAGGGGGTGGAAACATAGCTCTCAACGCTACTATTCCATTTCAGATAGACCTTCTCTCACATCTAAATATGTAAATGCACTGAAATTCCACCTCCACCTTGACAGCAGAGGGGAGCAGTTTCCCCACAAGCTAGCTGGGCTGCCACCTCAGCAAGTCCATGGGCCACTGGCCCAGAAGGACCCCGCGTGTCACCAAAAGGCAGTTCCCTTAACCAGTGACTACACACATACTCTCTGAAGATGGGCCACCAAGCAAGGCCACCGAGGTAATATCAGTGCACAGGCAAAAAGACATACTACTGGGCATGTACGTACCACGGACCCCGCAGGCCCGCCAGGGTGCTCCCTGCATGGGTCCTCGTATATTCCCTGCAGCTCATGCATCCGCCACAGCAGGAACGGCCTAGGGGCAGAGCAGCTGAAGGGCACTGGGCTGCACAGTTTCAAGAGCGCAGCCCACCAACCACACTATCCACACCCACTCGTGCCACCTACGCAGGAGAAGTTCCCACCCAAGGCCACTCCTCTCAAGACCCAAACACACAGCTAACTCACAAAAACAAACACAAGGAATTGAGACTGAGAAGGACACAGAGGAATCAAAGTGCACCTAGGGACAGAACGTTGACAAAATTGAGAAAACAGATATAGAGAGAGACAAATGATTGATACATAGATTCGACTGATATACATACATATAGATGATAGATTAATTAGATAGATACACAGATGATAGTAGATAGATGACAGACCATACATAGATAGATGACAGATAGATAGATAGAAAGATTACATAGATAGGTAAAGAGATAGATAGGTAGGTAGATAGGAAAGCATCATACTAAACTAAGCTATCTTTCACTCAAGATCATGTATGTGCTCCCTTACAGTAGACTCACTTGAGATCCCAGGACACGGACAAATTAAAATCTGCAGTGGCGGTGACAGGTACCCAAAAAAAGTGAAACTGAGAAACAAACAAACAAACAAATGGATTCTCTTTGAGTCCCCAGAGACAGTCAGTAGAAAATAGCCCTAACTGGCCACCATGAATTTTTTTTTGTTTGGTTTCAGCAGTTCCCAGAAATAGATTCCGTTGTACAGCAAAGTCCTTCTCAATTTTTCTCACCTCAATAACAGAATTGCTGTAATAATATGTGTCTGGGCTTTGGAAATCAGTGCATTTTATGATGTTCATGAATGTAAAAATGTAATAACCACTTAAGAGTGAAGGTTGGACACTCAAATAAACACGTCACTCCAAAACACACTTTTGTACAAAACTGCTCCTGTCTAGAAATAGGTGTTCATTTTTATTTGTCCCTCCTCCTATCAGAGGTGATCACACCGATGTCCTTCATACTTGGTGATGAGAAAAGCACCAAGTATACTTTTCTGACTACAACAGGCCCAGAGGAAGGATACTTGTGGTCTTCAGGGAAGACTTAGTCAATTATTGTGGCAAATTAGAGTCAGCAGGGGAGAAGGAGGTAAAAGAGGACAGAGGACAGAGATATGGGTTCAAGTCCCTGGACAACCATTTACTGGTTTTGTAAGCACACGCGGCAGACTCGACCTGCAATTGTCTCAGTGTACCCAGTGCTCACCATACGTCCTAGTTACTTGGCAAGATTTTTGGAAGCATAATGTAGGGAAGTGACATAGGCGATGTTGTTAACTGTTCTGTACATAAGGATAGATGGGAAGACAAAAAGATGATTGATTCATAGATACATAGATAGATGAGAGATTATAGATGGATGATAGACACGATAGATAGATGATAGGAAGATAGAGAGATACATAGATAGAAAGATAGAAGGATAGAGAGATAGGTAGATTGATAGATAGACAGACAGTTACACAGATTCAGATACATATCGATTAACACAAAGCTATTGCTCATAACCAACAGATCAATGCTGAAAGCACATAGGGAAACTACAAACAGAAAGGAAGAATGAAGTCCAGCTTAAAAAGTGCAGTAAGCAGCCCTAAGAAGAAAACAAATCCTACCATTTGCAAGGATGTGGATGTAGCTAGACGGTAGCATGCTCAGTGATATATACCAGGTGGAGAAAGACAAGTAGCCAATGATTTCACTCATGTGTGGAGTATAACAACAAAGAAAAACTGGAGGAAATAAACAGCAGCAGACTCAGAGAACCCGAGAGTTCAATAACAGTTACCAAAGGGAAAGGGAATGGGCAATGTGTGTGGGAAGGGAGGGATAAGGGCAGGGAGAAGAAAGGGGACATTAGGATTAACATGTATAATGCGTGGGCTCGGGGGGGCAAAGGGAGGGATGTACAACACAGAGAAGACAAGTAGAGATTCTACAGCATTTACTACACGCTGATGGACAGCGACTGTAATGGGGTGTTTGTGGGGGGACATGGTGAAGCAGTCTACAGCATACAACAATGCTTATGGACAACGACTGTAAGAGGTTTTGGTGGGGACTTGGTGAAGGTGGGAGCCTAGTAATTATGATGTTCTTCACGTAATAGCAGATTAATGATTAAAAAAATGTTTTTAAGTGCAATATGGGCACAGCAATAAAACAGGCTTTGCGAGCTCCAAACAAAAGACACAGGGTTAAAAGAAGGGATGAAATCTCAAGATCACCTAAGTGCTCCCCTATAGGAGACTCACTTGAGATCAAAAGACACAGACAAACTACAATCCCCAGGGGTGGGGACAGCAACCCTACACAAGTGTAACTGAAAAGCAAACAAACAAACAAATGGATTTTGTTTGAGTCCCCAGAGACAAGTCAGTAGAAAATAGAACTATCTAGACACCGTGAATTCTTTTTGTTTGGATTCAGCAGTGCCCAGCCATAGATTTAGTGGTACAGCAACGTCCTTCTCATTTTTTCTCACCTCAACAAATGAATTGCTGTAATAATATGTGTCTGGACTTTTGAAATCAGTGGATTTTATGATGTTCTTGAAAGTAAAGTAGTAATAACCACCTAAAGAGGATAGTTTGGACACTCAAACAAACACGTAACTCCACAACACTCTCTTTGCTCCCAAACGCTGCTGCCTAGAAATAGGTGTTCTTTTTATTTGTCCCTCCTCCTATCAGCGGTGATCATGCCATTGTCCCTCAAACTTGGTGGTGAGCAAAGCACCAAGTATACTTTTCTGTCTAAACAGGCCCAGAGGAAGGATAGTTGTGGTCTTCTGGAAGCACTTAGTCAACGAATGTGGCTGAATACAGTCAGCAAGCTAGAAGGAGGTAAAAGAGGACAGAGGACAGAGATATGGGTGCAAGTCCCTGCACCACCATAAATTACTGGATTTGTAAGCACAAGCGGCTGACTCGACCTGCAAGTGTCTCAGTGAACCCAGTGCTCTACCAAAGGACTAGTTACTTTGCAATACTTTTGGAAGCATAATGTAGGGAAGTGACATAGGCGATGTTGTTAACTGTCCTGTACATAAGGATAGATGGCCAGACAAAAAGATGATTGATTCATAGATAGATAGATAGATGACAGATGACAGATAGACAGACGATAGACATGATAGGTAGATAGGAAGATAGACTGATAGACAGATAGATGATAGATAGATAGATAGATAGAAAGATAGATAGATAAATAGAAAGATAGAAGGATAGACAGATAGATAGATAGAAAGATATATACAGATACATATTAAATAACACAAAGCTATTGCTCATAACCAGGAGATCAATGGTGAAAGGACATAGCGAAACTACAAACTAAAAAGGAAGAATGAAGTCCAGTTTAAAAACTGCCGTTTGCAGCCATAAGAAGAAAACAAATGCTACCATTTGCAATGACGTGGATGGAGCGAGACGGTAGCATGCTCAGTGAAATATTTCAGGCGGAGAAAGACAAGTACCAAATGATTTCACTCATGTGTGGAGTATAACAACAAAGAAACACTGAAAAAAAAAACAGCAGCAGACTCACAGAACCCGAATGTGGAGTAACAGTTACCAAAGGGAAAAGGACTGAGAAGGGTTTTTGGGAAGGGAGGGATAAGGGTGGGGAGAAAGAAAAGGGAGATTAGGATAAGCATGTATAATGCGTGAGGGCGGGGTCGCATGGCGAGTGCTGTACAACACAGAGAAGACAAGTAGATATTCTACAGCATCTTACTACACGCTGAAGGACAGCGACTGTAATGGGGTGTGTGTGGGGCTACATCGTGAACGGGTCTACAGCATCCATCTCTGCTAACTGACAGCAACTGTAAGAGGTTTTTGGGAGGGACTTGGTGAAGGGGGGAGTCTAGTAAACATAATGTTCTTCACATGATTGTAGATTAATGATAACAAAAACAATTTTTTAATTGCAATAAGGGCACAGCTCTGAATCATCAGAATAAAAGGACAGGCTTTGAGTGCTCCAAACAAATGACACAGGGTTAAAAGAAGGGATGAAAACTCAAGACCACCTTCGTGCTCCCTTACAGGAGACTCTCTTGAGATCCAAGGACACAGACAATCTAAATGCCGAAGGGTTGTGTACAGGTACCCAATACAGTGAAACTGAAAAACAAACAATCCTAGAATGGATTCTGTTTGAGTCCACAGAGACAGTCAGTAGAAAATAGCCCTATCTGGCCAACGTGAATTCTTTTTGTTTGGTTTCAGCATTGCCCAGCCATAGATTTAGTGGTACAGCAACGTCTTTCTCATTTTCTCTCAACTCAACAATTGAATTGCTGTAAAAGTATACGTCTGGACCTTTGAGATCAGTGGGTTTTATGAAGTTCATGAATGTAAAGAAGTAATAACTATATAAAGAGGGAAGTTTGGACACTGAAATAAACACGTCACTGCACAACACACTCTTTGCTCCCAACTGCTCCTGTCTAGCAACTGGTGTTCCTTTTCATTTGTCGTTCCATCCTATCAGCGGTGATCACGCCAATGTCCCTCAAACATGGTGGTGAGCAAAGCACCAAGTTTTCTTTCTGTGGACAACAGGCCCATAGGAACAATACTTGTGGTCTTCACGGAGCACTTAGTCAATGGATGTGGCTAAATAGAGTCAGCCAGTGAGAAGAAGATAATAGAGGATACAGACACAGGTTCAAGTCCCTGCACAACCATTTACTGGTTTTGTAGGTACACGTGGCTGACTCGACCTGCAAGTGTCTCGGTGAACCGAGTGCTCTTCCTACAGCCTAGTTACCTTGAAAGATTTTTGGAAGCATAATGTAGGGAAGTGACAAAGGCGATGTTGTTAACTGTTCTGTACATAAGGATAGATGGCCAGACAGAAAGATGATTGATTCATAGATAGATAGCTAGACAGACGACAGATGAAAGAAAGATAGATAGGTACATAGATTGATGATAGACATCATAGATAGATGATAGGAAGATAGATAGATAGATAGATAGATAGATAGATAGATAGATAGATAGACAGATAGATAGACAGACAGATGGATAGATAGATATAGGTACATATTGATTTACGTAAAGATATTTCTAATAACGAGGAGAGCAATGGTGAGAGCACATAGCGAAACTACAGACAAAAGAGAAGACAGAAATATAGTTTAAAAAGTACAGTAAGCAGCCGTAAGAAGAAAAAAATCCTACCATTTGAACAACGTGGATGGAGCTAGAGGATATTATGCTCAGTGAAAAAGGCCATGCGGAGAAAGACAAGTACCAAATGATTTCACTCATGTGTTGAGTATAACAACAAAGAAAAACTGAAGGAAAAAAACAGCAGAAGTCTCACAGAACCCAAGAGTGGACTAACAGCTACCAAAGGGAAAGGGACAAGGCAGGGTGGGTGGGAAGGGTTTGATAAATGTGGGGAGAAAGAAAGGGGGCATTAGGATTAGCATGTATAATGTGTGGGTGTGGGGAGCATGGGGAGGGCTGTACAACACAGAGAAGTCCAGTAGTGATTCTACAGCATCTTACTACACGCTGATGGAAAGCGACTGTAACGGGGTGTGGGGGGGGACATGGTGAAGGGGTCTACAGCATCCAACTATGCTGATGGACAGCTACTGTAATGGGGATTTAGGGGGGGACGTGGTGTACTTGGTGATCATAATGTTCTTTTCGTGATTGTGGATTAATGATAACAAAAAAATTTTTTAAGTGCAATAAGAACATAGCTCTCAATTCTCAGAATAAAAGGACAGGCTCTTCAGGACTCCAATGTAAAGACATAGGGTTAAAAGAAGGGATGAAATCTCAAGACCACCTACGTGCTCCCTTACAGGAGACTAACTTGAGATCCAAGGATGAAGATGAACTACAAGTTGAGGGGGTGGAAACATAGCTCTCAACGCTACTATTCCATTTCAGATAGACCTTCTCTCACATCTAAATATGTAAATGCACTGAAATTCCACCTCCACCTTGACAGCAGAGGGGAGCAGTTTCCCCACAAGCTAGCTGGGCTGCCACCTCAGCAAGTCCATGGGCCACTGGCCCAGAAGGACCCCGCGTGTCACCAAAAGGCAGTTCCCTTAACCAGTGACTACACACATACTCTCTGAAGATGGGCCACCAAGCAAGGCCACCGAGGTAATATCAGTGCACAGGCAAAAAGACATACTACTGGGCATGTACGTACCACGGACCCCGCAGGCCCGCCAGGGTGCTCCCTGCATGGGTCCTCGTATATTCCCTGCAGCTCATGCATCCGCCACAGCAGGAACGGCCTAGGGGCAGAGCAGCTGAAGGGCACTGGGCTGCACAGTTTCAAGAGCGCAGCCCACCAACCACACTATCCACACCCACTCGTGCCACCTACGCAGGAGAAGTTCCCACCCAAGGCCACTCCTCTCAAGACCCAAACACACAGCTAACTCACAAAAACAAACACAAGGAATTGAGACTGAGAAGGACACAGAGGAATCAAAGTGCACCTAGGGACAGAACGTTGACAAAATTGAGAAAACAGATATAGAGAGAGACAAATGATTGATACATAGATTCGACTGATATACATACATATAGATGATAGATTAATTAGATAGATACACAGATGATAGTAGATAGATGACAGACCATACATAGATAGATGACAGATAGATAGATAGAAAGATTACATAGATAGGTAAAGAGATAGATAGGTAGGTAGATAGGAAAGCATCATACTAAACTAAGCTATCTTTCACTCAAGATCATGTATGTGCTCCCTTACAGTAGACTCACTTGAGATCCCAGGACACGGACAAATTAAAATCTGCAGTGGCGGTGACAGGTACCCAAAAAAAGTGAAACTGAGAAACAAACAAACAAACAAATGGATTCTCTTTGAGTCCCCAGAGACAGTCAGTAGAAAATAGCCCTAACTGGCCACCATGAATTTTTTTTTGTTTGGTTTCAGCAGTTCCCAGAAATAGATTCCGTTGTACAGCAAAGTCCTTCTCAATTTTTCTCACCTCAATAACAGAATTGCTGTAATAATATGTGTCTGGGCTTTGGAAATCAGTGCATTTTATGATGTTCATGAATGTAAAAATGTAATAACCACTTAAGAGTGAAGGTTGGACACTCAAATAAACACGTCACTCCAAAACACACTTTTGTACAAAACTGCTCCTGTCTAGAAATAGGTGTTCATTTTTATTTGTCCCTCCTCCTATCAGAGGTGATCACACCGATGTCCTTCATACTTGGTGATGAGAAAAGCACCAAGTATACTTTTCTGACTACAACAGGCCCAGAGGAAGGATACTTGTGGTCTTCAGGGAAGACTTAGTCAATTATTGTGGCAAATTAGAGTCAGCAGGGGAGAAGGAGGTAAAAGAGGACAGAGGACAGAGATATGGGTTCAAGTCCCTGGACAACCATTTACTGGTTTTGTAAGCACACGCGGCAGACTCGACCTGCAATTGTCTCAGTGTACCCAGTGCTCACCATACGTCCTAGTTACTTGGCAAGATTTTTGGAAGCATAATGTAGGGAAGTGACATAGGCGATGTTGTTAACTGTTCTGTACATAAGGATAGATGGGAAGACAAAAAGATGATTGATTCATAGATACATAGATAGATGAGAGATTATAGATGGATGATAGACACGATAGATAGATGATAGGAAGATAGAGAGATACATAGATAGAAAGATAGAAGGATAGAGAGATAGGTAGATTGATAGATAGACAGACAGTTACACAGATTCAGATACATATCGATTAACACAAAGCTATTGCTCATAACCAACAGATCAATGCTGAAAGCACATAGGGAAACTACAAACAGAAAGGAAGAATGAAGTCCAGCTTAAAAAGTGCAGTAAGCAGCCCTAAGAAGAAAACAAATCCTACCATTTGCAAGGATGTGGATGTAGCTAGACGGTAGCATGCTCAGTGATATATACCAGGTGGAGAAAGACAAGTAGCCAATGATTTCACTCATGTGTGGAGTATAACAACAAAGAAAAACTGGAGGAAATAAACAGCAGCAGACTCAGAGAACCCGAGAGTTCAATAACAGTTACCAAAGGGAAAGGGAATGGGCAATGTGTGTGGGAAGGGAGGGATAAGGGCAGGGAGAAGAAAGGGGACATTAGGATTAACATGTATAATGCGTGGGCTCGGGGGGGCAAAGGGAGGGATGTACAACACAGAGAAGACAAGTAGAGATTCTACAGCATTTACTACACGCTGATGGACAGCGACTGTAATGGGGTGTTTGTGGGGGGACATGGTGAAGCAGTCTACAGCATACAACAATGCTTATGGACAACGACTGTAAGAGGTTTTGGTGGGGACTTGGTGAAGGTGGGAGCCTAGTAATTATGATGTTCTTCACGTGATAGCAGATTAATGATTAAAAAAATGTTTTTAAGTGCAATATGGGCACAGCAATAAAACAGGCTTTGCGAGCTCCAAACAAAAGACACAGGGTTAAAAGAAGGGATGAAATCTCAAGATCACCTAAGTGCTCCCCTATAGGAGACTCACTTGAGATCAAAAGACACAGACAAACTACAATCCCCAGGGGTGGGGACAGCAACCCTACACAAGTGTAACTGAAAAGCAAACAAACAAACAAATGGATTTTGTTTGAGTCCCCAGAGACAAGTCAGTAGAAAATAGAACTATCTAGACACCGTGAATTCTTTTTGTTTGGATTCAGCAGTGCCCAGCCATAGATTTAGTGGTACAGCAACGTCCTTCTCATTTTTTCTCACCTCAACAAATGAATTGCTGTAATAATATGTGTCTGGACTTTTGAAATCAGTGGATTTTATGATGTTCTTGAAAGTAAAGTAGTAATAACCACCTAAAGAGGATAGTTTGGACACTCAAACAAACACGTAACTCCACAACACTCTCTTTGCTCCCAAACGCTGCTGCCTAGAAATAGGTGTTCTTTTTATTTGTCCCTCCTCCTATCAGCGGTGATCATGCCATTGTCCCTCAAACTTGGTGGTGAGCAAAGCACCAAGTATACTTTTCTGTCTAAACAGGCCCAGAGGAAGGATAGTTGTGGTCTTCTGGAAGCACTTAGTCAACGAATGTGGCTGAATACAGTCAGCAAGCTAGAAGGAGGTAAAAGAGGACAGAGGACAGAGATATGGGTGCAAGTCCCTGCACCACCATAAATTACTGGATTTGTAAGCACAAGCGGCTGACTCGACCTGCAAGTGTCTCAGTGAACCCAGTGCTCTACCAAAGGACTAGTTACTTTGCAATACTTTTGGAAGCATAATGTAGGGAAGTGACATAGGCGATGTTGTTAACTGTCCTGTACATAAGGATAGATGGCCAGACAAAAAGATGATTGATTCATAGATAGATAGATAGATGACAGATGACAGATAGACAGACGATAGACATGATAGGTAGATAGGAAGATAGACTGATAGACAGATAGATGATAGATAGATAGATAGATAGAAAGATAGATAGATAAATAGAAAGATAGAAGGATAGACAGATAGATAGATAGAAAGATATATACAGATACATATTAAATAACACAAAGCTATTGCTCATAACCAGGAGATCAATGGTGAAAGGACATAGCGAAACTACAAACTAAAAAGGAAGAATGAAGTCCAGTTTAAAAACTGCCGTTTGCAGCCATAAGAAGAAAACAAATGCTACCATTTGCAATGACGTGGATGGAGCGAGACGGTAGCATGCTCAGTGAAATATTTCAGGCGGAGAAAGACAAGTACCAAATGATTTCACTCATGTGTGGAGTATAACAACAAAGAAACACTGAAAAAAAAAACAGCAGCAGACTCACAGAACCCGAATGTGGAGTAACAGTTACCAAAGGGAAAAGGACTGAGAAGGGTTTTTGGGAAGGGAGGGATAAGGGTGGGGAGAAAGAAAAGGGAGATTAGGATAAGCATGTATAATGCGTGAGGGCGGGGTCGCATGGCGAGTGCTGTACAACACAGAGAAGACAAGTAGATATTCTACAGCATCTTACTACACGCTGAAGGACAGCGACTGTAATGGGGTGTGTGTGGGGCTACATCGTGAACGGGTCTACAGCATCCATCTCTGCTAACTGACAGCAACTGTAAGAGGTTTTTGGGAGGGACTTGGTGAAGGGGGGAGTCTAGTAAACATAATGTTCTTCACATGATTGTAGATTAATGATAACAAAAACAATTTTTTAATTGCAATAAGGGCACAGCTCTGAATCATCAGAATAAAAGGACAGGCTTTGAGTGCTCCAAACAAATGACACAGGGTTAAAAGAAGGGATGAAAACTCAAGACCACCTTCGTGCTCCCTTACAGGAGACTCTCTTGAGATCCAAGGACACAGACAATCTAAATGCCGAAGGGTTGTGTACAGGTACCCAACACAGTGAAACTGAAAAACAAACAATCCTAGAATGGATTCTGTTTGAGTCCACAGAGACAGTCAGTAGAAAATAGCCCTATCTGGCCAACGTGAATTCTTTTTGTTTGGTTTCAGCATTGCCCAGCCATAGATTTAGTGGTACAGCAACGTCTTTCTCATTTTCTCTCAACTCAACAATTGAATTGCTGTAAAAGTATACGTCTGGACCTTTGAGATCAGTGGGTTTTATGAAGTTCATGAATGTAAAGAAGTAATAACTATATAAAGAGGGAAGTTTGGACACTGAAATAAACACGTCACTGCACAACACACTCTTTGCTCCCAACTGCTCCTGTCTAGCAACTGGTGTTCCTTTTCATTTGTCGTTCCATCCTATCAGCGGTGATCACGCCAATGTCCCTCAAACATGGTGGTGAGCAAAGCACCAAGTTTTCTTTCTGTGGACAACAGGCCCAGAGGAACAATACTTGTGGTCTTCACGGAGCACTTAGTCAATGGATGTGGCTAAATAGAGTCAGCCAGTGAGAAGAAGATAATAGAGGATACTGACACAGGTTCAATTCCCTGCACAACAATTTACTGGTTTTGTAGGTACACGTGGCTGACTCGACCTGCAAGTGTCTCAGTGAACCGAGTGCTCTTCCTACAGCCTAGTTACCTTGAAAGATTTTTGGAAGCATAATGTAGGGAAGTGACAAAGGCGATGTTGTTAACTGTTCTGTACATAAGGATAGATGGCCAGACAGAAAGATGATTGATTCATAGATAGATAGCTAGACAGACGACAGATGAAAGAAAGATAGATAGGTACATAGATTGATGATAGACATCATAGATAGATGATAGGAAGATAGATAGATAGATAGATAGATAGATAGATAGACAGATAGATAGACAGACAGATGGATAGATAGATATAGGTACATATTGATTTACGTAAAGATATTTCTAATAACGAGGAGAGCAATGGTGAGAGCACATAGCGAAACTACAGACAAAAGAGAAGACAGAAATATAGTTTAAAAAGTACAGTAAGCAGCCGTAAGAAGAAAAAAATCCTACCATTTGAACAACGTGGATGGAGCTAGAGGATATTATGCTCAGTGAAAAAGGCCATGCGGAGAAAGACAAGTACCAAATGATTTCACTCATGTGTTGAGTATAACAACAAAGAAAAACTGAAGGAAAAAAACAGCAGAAGTCTCACAGAACCCAAGAGTGGACTAACAGCTACCAAAGGGAAAGGGACAAGGCAGGGTGGGTGGGAAGGGTTTGATAAATGTGGGGAGAAAGAAAGGGGGCATTAGGATTAGCATGTATAATGTGTGGGTGTGGGGAGCATGGGGAGGGCTGTACAACACAGAGAAGTCCAGTAGTGATTCTACAGCATCTTACTACACGCTGATGGAAAGCGACTGTAACGGGGTGTGGGGGGGGACATGGTGAAGGGGTCTACAGCATCCAACTATGCTGATGGACAGCTACTGTAATGGGGATTTAGGGGGGGACGTGGTGTACTTGGTGATCATAATGTTCTTTTCGTGATTGTGGATTAATGATAACAAAAAAATTTTTTAAGTGCAATAAGAACATAGCTCTCAATTCTCAGAATAAAAGGACAGGCTCTTCAGGACTCCAATGTAAAGACATAGGGTTAAAAGAAGGGATGAAAACTCAAGACCACCTACGTGCTCCCTTACAGGAGACTAACTTGAGATCCAAGGATGAAGATGAACTACAAGTTGAGGGGGTGGAAACATAGCTCTCAACGCTACTATTCCATTTCAGATAGACCTTCTCTCACATCTAAATATGTAAATGCACTGAAATTCCACCTCCACCTTGACAGCAGAGGGGAGCAGTTTCCCCACAAGCTAGCTGGGCTGCCACCTCAGCAAGTCCATGGGCCACTGGCCCAGAAGGACCCCGCGTGTCACCAAAAGGCAGTTCCCTTAACCAGTGACTACACACATACTCTCTGAAGATGGGCCACCAAGCAAGGCCACCGAGGTAATATCAGTGCACAGGCAAAAAGACATACTACTGGGCATGTACGTACCACGGACCCCGCAGGCCCGCCAGGGTGCTCCCTGCATGGGTCCTCGTATATTCCCTGCAGCTCATGCATCCGCCACAGCAGGAACGGCCCAGGGGCAGAGCAGCTGAAGGGCACTGGGCTGCACAGTTTCAAGAGCGCAGCCCACCAACCACACTATCCACACCCACTCGTGCCACCTACGCAGGAGAAGTTCCCACCCAAGGCCACTCCTCTCAAGACCCAAACACACAGCTAACTCACAAAAACAAACACAAGGAATTGAGACTGAGAAGGACACAGAGGAATCAAAGTGCACCTAGGGACAGAACGTTGACAAAATTGAGAAAACAGATATAGAGAGAGACAAATGATTGATACATAGATTCGACTGATATACATACATATAGATGATAGATTAATTAGATAGATACACAGATGATAGTAGATAGATGACAGACCATACATAGATAGATGACAGATAGATAGATAGAAAGATTACATAGATAGGTAAAGAGATAGATAGGTAGGTAGATAGGAAAGCATCATACTAAACTAAGCTATCTTTCACTCAAGATCATGTATGTGCTCCCTTACAGTAGACTCACTTGAGATCCCAGGACACGGACAAATTAAAATCTGCAGTGGCGGTGACAGGTACCCAAAAAAAGTGAAACTGAGAAACAAACAAACAAACAAATGGATTCTCTTTGAGTCCCCAGAGACAGTCAGTAGAAAATAGCCCTAACTGGCCACCATGAATTTTTTTTTGTTTGGTTTCAGCAGTTCCCAGAAATAGATTCCGTTGTACAGCAAAGTCCTTCTCAATTTTTCTCACCTCAATAACAGAATTGCTGTAATAATATGTGTCTGGGCTTTGGAAATCAGTGCATTTTATGATGTTCATGAATGTAAAAATGTAATAACCACTTAAGAGTGAAGGTTGGACACTCAAATAAACACGTCACTCCAAAACACACTTTTGTACAAAACTGCTCCTGTCTAGAAATAGGTGTTCATTTTTATTTGTCCCTCCTCCTATCAGAGGTGATCACACCGATGTCCTTCATACTTGTTGATGAGAAAAGCACCAAGTATACTTTTCTGACTACAACAGGCCCAGAGGAAGGATACTTGTGGTCTTCAGGGAAGACTTAGTCAATTATTGTGGCAAATTAGAGTCAGCAGGGGAGAAGGAGGTAAAAGAGGACAGAGGACAGAGATATGGGTTCAAGTCCCTGGACAACCATTTACTGGTTTTGTAAGCACACGCGGCAGACTCGACCTGCAATTGTCTCAGTGTACCCAGTGCTCACCATACGTCCTAGTTACTTGGCAAGATTTTTGGAAGCATAATGTAGGGAAGTGACATAGGCGATGTTGTTAACTGTTCTGTACATAAGGATAGATGGGAAGACAAAAAGATGATTGATTCATAGATACATAGATAGATGAGAGATTATAGATGGATGATAGACACGATAGATAGATGATAGGAAGATAGAGAGATACATAGATAGAAAGATAGAAGGATAGAGAGATAGGTAGATTGATAGATAGACAGACAGTTACACAGATTCAGATACATATCGATTAACACAAAGCTATTGCTCATAACCAACAGATCAATGCTGAAAGCACATAGGGAAACTACAAACAGAAAGGAAGAATGAAGTCCAGCTTAAAAAGTGCAGTAAGCAGCCCTAAGAAGAAAACAAATCCTACCATTTGCAAGGATGTGGATGTAGCTAGACGGTAGCATGCTCAGTGATATATACCAGGTGGAGAAAGACAAGTAGCCAATGATTTCACTCATGTGTGGAGTATAACAACAAAGAAAAACTGGAGGAAATAAACAGCAGCAGACTCAGAGAACCCGAGAGTTCAATAACAGTTACCAAAGGGAAAGGGAATGGGCAATGTGTGTGGGAAGGGAGGGATAAGGGCAGGGAGAAGAAAGGGGACATTAGGATTAACATGTATAATGCGTGGGCTCGGGGGGGCAAAGGGAGGGATGTACAACACAGAGAAGACAAGTAGAGATTCTACAGCATTTACTACACGCTGATGGACAGCGACTGTAATGGGGTGTTTGTGGGGGGACATGGTGAAGCAGTCTACAGCATACAACAATGCTTATGGACAACGACTGTAAGAGGTTTTGGTGGGGACTTGGTGAAGGTGGGAGCCTAGTAATTATGATGTTCTTCACGTGATAGCAGATTAATGATTAAAAAAATGTTTTTAAGTGCAATATGGGCACAGCAATAAAACAGGCTTTGCGAGCTCCAAACAAAAGACACAGGGTTAAAAGAAGGGATGAAATCTCAAGATCACCTAAGTGCTCCCCTATAGGAGACTCACTTGAGATCAAAAGACACAGACAAACTACAATCCCCAGGGGTGGGGACAGCAACCCTACACAAGTGTAACTGAAAAGCAAACAAACAAACAAATGGATTTTGTTTGAGTCCCCAGAGACAAGTCAGTAGAAAATAGAACTATCTAGACACCGTGAATTCTTTTTGTTTGGATTCAGCAGTGCCCAGCCATAGATTTAGTGGTACAGCAACGTCCTTCTCATTTTTTCTCACCTCAACAAATGAATTGCTGTAATAATATGTGTCTGGACTTTTGAAATCAGTGGATTTTATGATGTTCTTGAAAGTAAAGTAGTAATAACCACCTAAAGAGGATAGTTTGGACACTCAAACAAACACGTAACTCCACAACACTCTCTTTGCTCCCAAACGCTGCTGCCTAGAAATAGGTGTTCTTTTTATTTGTCCCTCCTCCTATCAGCGGTGATCATGCCATTGTCCCTCAAACTTGGTGGTGAGCAAAGCACCAAGTATACTTTTCTGTCTAAACAGGCCCAGAGGAAGGATAGTTGTGGTCTTCTGGAAGCACTTAGTCAACGAATGTGGCTGAATACAGTCAGCAAGCTAGAAGGAGGTAAAAGAGGACAGAGGACAGAGATATGGGTGCAAGTCCCTGCACCACCATAAATTACTGGATTTGTAAGCACAAGCGGCTGACTCGACCTGCAAGTGTCTCAGTGAACCCAGTGCTCTACCAAAGGACTAGTTACTTTGCAATACTTTTGGAAGCATAATGTAGGGAAGTGACATAGGCGATGTTGTTAACTGTCCTGTACATAAGGATAGATGGCCAGACAAAAAGATGATTGATTCATAGATAGATAGATAGATGACAGATGACAGATAGACAGACGATAGACATGATAGGTAGATAGGAAGATAGACTGATAGACAGATAGATGATAGATAGATAGATAGATAGAAAGATAGATAGATAAATAGAAAGATAGAAGGATAGACAGATAGATAGATAGAAAGATATATACAGATACATATTAAATAACACAAAGCTATTGCTCATAACCAGGAGATCAATGGTGAAAGGACATAGCGAAACTACAAACTAAAAAGGAAGAATGAAGTCCAGTTTAAAAACTGCCGTTTGCAGCCATAAGAAGAAAACAAATGCTACCATTTGCAATGACGTGGATGGAGCGAGACGGTAGCATGCTCAGTGAAATATTTCAGGCGGAGAAAGACAAGTACCAAATGATTTCACTCATGTGTGGAGTATAACAACAAAGAAACACTGAAAAAAAAAACAGCAGCAGACTCACAGAACCCGAATGTGGAGTAACAGTTACCAAAGGGAAAAGGACTGAGAAGGGTTTTTGGGAAGGGAGGGATAAGGGTGGGGAGAAAGAAAAGGGAGATTAGGATAAGCATGTATAATGCGTGAGGGCGGGGTCGCATGGCGAGTGCTGTACAACACAGAGAAGACAAGTAGATATTCTACAGCATCTTACTACACGCTGAAGGACAGCGACTGTAATGGGGTGTGTGTGGGGCTACATCGTGAACGGGTCTACAGCATCCATCTCTGCTAACTGACAGCAACTGTAAGAGGTTTTTGGGAGGGACTTGGTGAAGGGGGGAGTCTAGTAAACATAATGTTCTTCACATGATTGTAGATTAATGATAACAAAAACAATTTTTTAATTGCAATAAGGGCACAGCTCTGAATCATCAGAATAAAAGGACAGGCTTTGAGTGCTCCAAACAAATGACACAGGGTTAAAAGAAGGGATGAAAACTCAAGACCACCTTCGTGCTCCCTTATAGGAGACTCTCTTGAGATCCAAGGACACAGACAATCTAAATGCCGAAGGGTTGTGTACAGGTACCCAACACAGTGAAACTGAAAAACAAACAATCCTAGAATGGATTCTGTTTGAGTCCACAGAGACAGTCAGTAGAAAATAGCCCTATCTGGCCAACGTGAATTCTTTTTGTTTGGTTTCAGCATTGCCCAGCCATAGATTTAGTGGTACAGCAACGTCTTTCTCATTTTCTCTCAACTCAACAATTGAATTGCTGTAAAAGTATACGTCTGGACCTTTGAGATCAGTGGGTTTTATGAAGTTCATGAATGTAAAGAAGTAATAACTATATAAAGAGGGAAGTTTGGACACTGAAATAAACACGTCACTGCACAACACACTCTTTGCTCCCAACTGCTCCTGTCTAGCAACTGGTGTTCCTTTTCATTTGTCGTTCCATCCTATCAGCGGTGATCACGCCAATGTCCCTCAAACATGGTGGTGAGCAAAGCACCAAGTTTTCTTTCTGTGGACAACAGGCCCAGAGGAACAATACTTGTGGTCTTCACGGAGCACTTAGTCAATGGATGTGGCTAAATAGAGTCAGCCAGTGAGAAGAAGATAATAGAGGATACTGACACAGGTTCAATTCCGTGCACAACAATTTACTGGTTTTGTAGGTACACGTGGCTGACTCGACCTGCAAGTGTCTCGGTGAACCGAGTGCTCTTCCTACAGCCTAGTTACCTTGAAAGATTTTTGGAAGCATAATGTAGGGAAGTGACAAAGGCGATGTTGTTAACTGTTCTGTACATAAGGATAGATGGCCAGACAGAAAGATGATTGATTCATAGATAGATAGCTAGACAGACGACAGATGAAAGAAAGATAGATAGGTACATAGATTGATGATAGACATCATAGATAGATGATAGGAAGATAGATAGATAGATAGATAGATAGATAGATAGATAGATAGACAGATAGATAGACAGACAGATGGATAGATAGATATAGGTACATATTGATTTACGTAAAGATATTTCTAATAACGAGGAGAGCAATGGTGAGAGCACATAGCGAAACTACAGACAAAAGAGAAGACAGAAATATAGTTTAAAAAGTACAGTAAGCAGCCGTAAGAGGAAAAAAATCCTACCATTTGAACAACGTGGATGGAGCTAGAGGATATTATGCTCAGTGAAAAAGGCCATGCGGAGAAAGACAAGTACCAAATGATTTCACTCATGTGTTGAGTATAACAACAAAGAAAAACTGAAGGAAAAAAACAGCAGAAGTCTCACAGAACCCAAGAGTGGACTAACAGCTACCAAAGGGAAAGGGACAAGGCAGGGTGGGTGGGAAGGGTTTGATAAATGTGGGGAGAAAGAAAGGGGGCATTAGGATTAGCATGTATAATGTGTGGGTGTGGGGAGCATGGGGAGGGCTGTACAACACAGAGAAGTCCAGTAGTGATTCTACAGCATCTTACTACACGCTGATGGAAAGCGACTGTAACGGGGTGTGGGGGGGGACATGGTGAAGGGGTCTACAGCATCCAACTATGCTGATGGACAGCTACTGTAATGGGGATTTAGGGGGGGACGTGGTGTACTTGGTGATCATAATGTTCTTTTCGTGATTGTGGATTAATGATAACAAAAAAATTTTTTAAGTGCAATAAGAACATAGCTCTCAATTCTCAGAATAAAAGGACAGGCTCTTCAGGACTCCAATGTAAAGACATAGGGTTAAAAGAAGGGATGAAAACTCAAGACCACCTACGTGCTCCCTTACAGGAGACTAACTTGAGATCCAAGGATGAAGATGAACTACAAGTTGAGGGGGTGGAAACATAGCTCTCAACGCTACTATTCCATTTCAGATAGACCTTCTCTCACATCTAAATATGTAAATGCACTGAAATTCCACCTCCACCTTGACAGCAGAGGGGAGCAGTTTCCCCACAAGCTAGCTGGGCTGCCACCTCAGCAAGTCCATGGGCCACTGGCCCAGAAGGACCCCGCGTGTCACCAAAAGGCAGTTCCCTTAACCAGTGACTACACACATACTCTCTGAAGATGGGACACCAAGCAAGGCCACCGAGGTAATATCAGTGCACAGGCAAAAAGACATACTACTGGGCATGTACGTACCACGGACCCCGCAGGCCCGCCAGGGTGCTCCCTGCATGGGTCCTCGTATATTCCCTGCAGCTCATGCATCCGCCACAGCAGGAACGGCCCAGGGGCAGAGCAGCTGAAGGGCACTGGGCTGCACAGTTTCAAGAGCGCAGCCCACCAACCACACTATCCACACCCACTCGTGCCACCTACGCAGGAGAAGTTCCCACCCAAGGCCACTCCTCTCAAGACCCAAACACACAGCTAACTCACAAAAACAAACACAAGGAATTGAGACTGAGAAGGACACAGAGGAATCAAAGTGCACCTAGGGACAGAACGTTGACAAAATTGAGAAAACAGATATAGAGAGAGACAAATGATTGATACATAGATTCGACTGATATACATACATATAGATGATAGATTAATTAGATAGATACACAGATGATAGTAGATAGATGACAGACCATACATAGATAGATGACAGATAGATAGATAGAAAGATTACATAGATAGGTAAAGAGATAGATAGGTAGGTAGATAGGAAAGCATCATACTAAACTAAGCTATCTTTCACTCAAGATCATGTATGTGCTCCCTTACAGTAGACTCACTTGAGATCCCAGGACACGGACAAATTAAAATCTGCAGTGGCGGTGACAGGTACCCAAAAAAAGTGAAACTGAGAAACAAACAAACAAACAAATGGATTCTCTTTGAGTCCCCAGAGACAGTCAGTAGAAAATAGCCCTAACTGGCCACCATGAATTTTTTTTTGTTTGGTTTCAGCAGTTCCCAGAAATAGATTCCGTTGTACAGCAAAGTCCTTCTCAATTTTTCTCACCTCAATAACAGAATTGCTGTAATAATATGTGTCTGGGCTTTGGAAATCAGTGCATTTTATGATGTTCATGAATGTAAAAATGTAATAACCACTTAAGAGTGAAGGTTGGACACTCAAATAAACACGTCACTCCAAAACACACTTTTGTACAAAACTGCTCCTGTCTAGAAATAGGTGTTCATTTTTATTTGTCCCTCCTCCTATCAGAGGTGATCACACCGATGTCCTTCATACTTGGTGATGAGAAAAGCACCAAGTATACTTTTCTGACTACAACAGGCCCAGAGGAAGGATACTTGTGGTCTTCAGGGAAGACTTAGTCAATTATTGTGGCAAATTAGAGTCAGCAGGGGAGAAGGAGGTAAAAGAGGACAGAGGACAGAGATATGGGTTCAAGTCCCTGGACAACCATTTACTGGTTTTGTAAGCACACGCGGCAGACTCGACCTGCAATTGTCTCAGTGTACCCAGTGCTCACCATACGTCCTAGTTACTTGGCAAGATTTTTGGAAGCATAATGTAGGGAAGTGACATAGGCGATGTTGTTAACTGTTCTGTACATAAGGATAGATGGGAAGACAAAAAGATGATTGATTCATAGATACATAGATAGATGAGAGATTATAGATGGATGATAGACACGATAGATAGATGATAGGAAGATAGAGAGATACATAGATAGAAAGATAGAAGGATAGAGAGATAGGTAGATTGATAGATAGACAGACAGTTACACAGATTCAGATACATATCGATTAACACAAAGCTATTGCTCATAACCAACAGATCAATGCTGAAAGCACATAGGGAAACTACAAACAGAAAGGAAGAATGAAGTCCAGCTTAAAAAGTGCAGTAAGCAGCCCTAAGAAGAAAACAAATCCTACCATTTGCAAGGATGTGGATGTAGCTAGACGGTAGCATGCTCAGTGATATATACCAGGTGGAGAAAGACAAGTAGCCAATGATTTCACTCATGTGTGGAGTATAACAACAAAGAAAAACTGGAGGAAATAAACAGCAGCAGACTCAGAGAACCCGAGAGTTCAATAACAGTTACCAAAGGGAAAGGGAATGGGCAATGTGTGTGGGAAGGGAGGGATAAGGGCAGGGAGAAGAAAGGGGACATTAGGATTAACATGTATAATGCGTGGGCTCGGGGGGGCAAAGGGAGGGATGTACAACACAGAGAAGACAAGTAGAGATTCTACAGCATTTACTACACGCTGATGGACAGCGACTGTAATGGGGTGTTTGTGGGGGGACATGGTGAAGCAGTCTACAGCATACAACAATGCTTATGGACAACGACTGTAAGAGGTTTTGGTGGGGACTTGGTGAAGGTGGGAGCCTAGTAATTATGATGTTCTTCACGTAATAGCAGATTAATGATTAAAAAAATGTTTTTAAGTGCAATATGGGCACAGCAATAAAACAGGCTTTGCGAGCTCCAAACAAAAGACACAGGGTTAAAAGAAGGGATGAAATCTCAAGATCACCTAAGTGCTCCCCTATAGGAGACTCACTTGAGATCAAAAGACACAGACAAACTACAATCCCCAGGGGTGGGGACAGCAACCCTACACAAGTGTAACTGAAAAGCAAACAAACAAACAAATGGATTTTGTTTGAGTCCCCAGAGACAAGTCAGTAGAAAATAGAACTATCTAGACACCGTGAATTCTTTTTGTTTGGATTCAGCAGTGCCCAGCCATAGATTTAGTGGTACAGCAACGTCCTTCTCATTTTTTCTCACCTCAACAAATGAATTGCTGTAATAATATGTGTCTGGACTTTTGAAATCAGTGGATTTTATGATGTTCTTGAAAGTAAAGTAGTAATAACCACCTAAAGAGGATAGTTTGGACACTCAAACAAACACGTAACTCCACAACACTCTCTTTGCTCCCAAACGCTGCTGCCTAGAAATAGGTGTTCTTTTTATTTGTCCCTCCTCCTATCAGCGGTGATCATGCCATTGTCCCTCAAACTTGGTGGTGAGCAAAGCACCAAGTATACTTTTCTGTCTAAACAGGCCCAGAGGAAGGATAGTTGTGGTCTTCTGGAAGCACTTAGTCAACGAATGTGGCTGAATACAGTCAGCAAGCTAGAAGGAGGTAAAAGAGGACAGAGGACAGAGATATGGGTGCAAGTCCCTGCACCACCATAAATTACTGGATTTGTAAGCACAAGCGGCTGACTCGACCTGCAAGTGTCTCAGTGAACCCAGTGCTCTACCAAAGGACTAGTTACTTTGCAATACTTTTGGAAGCATAATGTAGGGAAGTGACATAGGCGATGTTGTTAACTGTCCTGTACATAAGGATAGATGGCCAGACAAAAAGATGATTGATTCATAGATAGATAGATAGATGACAGATGACAGATAGACAGACGATAGACATGATAGGTAGATAGGAAGATAGACTGATAGACAGATAGATGATAGATAGATAGATAGATAGAAAGATAGATAGATAAATAGAAAGATAGAAGGATAGACAGATAGATAGATAGAAAGATATATACAGATACATATTAAATAACACAAAGCTATTGCTCATAACCAGGAGATCAATGGTGAAAGGACATAGCGAAACTACAAACTAAAAAGGAAGAATGAAGTCCAGTTTAAAAACTGCCGTTTGCAGCCATAAGAAGAAAACAAATGCTACCATTTGCAATGACGTGGATGGAGCGAGACGGTAGCATGCTCAGTGAAATATTTCAGGCGGAGAAAGACAAGTACCAAATGATTTCACTCATGTGTGGAGTATAACAACAAAGAAACACTGAAAAAAAAAACAGCAGCAGACTCACAGAACCCGAATGTGGAGTAACAGTTACCAAAGGGAAAAGGACTGAGAAGGGTTTTTGGGAAGGGAGGGATAAGGGTGGGGAGAAAGAAAAGGGAGATTAGGATAAGCATGTATAATGCGTGAGGGCGGGGTCGCATGGCGAGTGCTGTACAACACAGAGAAGACAAGTAGATATTCTACAGCATCTTACTACACGCTGAAGGACAGCGACTGTAATGGGGTGTGTGTGGGGCTACATCGTGAACGGGTCTACAGCATCCATCTCTGCTAACTGACAGCAACTGTAAGAGGTTTTTGGGAGGGACTTGGTGAAGGGGGGAGTCTAGTAAACATAATGTTCTTCACATGATTGTAGATTAATGATAACAAAAACAATTTTTTAATTGCAATAAGGGCACAGCTCTGAATCATCAGAATAAAAGGACAGGCTTTGAGTGCTCCAAACAAATGACACAGGGTTAAAAGAAGGGATGAAAACTCAAGACCACCTTCGTGCTCCCTTACAGGAGACTCTCTTGAGATCCAAGGACACAGACAATCTAAATGCCGAAGGGTTGTGTACAGGTACCCAACACAGTGAAACTGAAAAACAAACAATCCTAGAATGGATTCTGTTTGAGTCCACAGAGACAGTCAGTAGAAAATAGCCCTATCTGGCCAACGTGAATTCTTTTTGTTTGGTTTCAGCATTGCCCAGCCATAGATTTAGTGGTACAGCAACGTCTTTCTCATTTTCTCTCAACTCAACAATTGAATTGCTGTAAAAGTATACGTCTGGACCTTTGAGATCAGTGGGTTTTATGAAGTTCATGAATGTAAAGAAGTAATAACTATATAAAGAGGGAAGTTTGGACACTGAAATAAACACGTCACTGCACAACACACTCTTTGCTCCCAACTGCTCCTGTCTAGCAACTGGTGTTCCTTTTCATTTGTCATTCAATCCTATCAGCGGTGATCACGCCAATGTCCCTCAAACATGGTGGTGAGCAAAGCAGCAAGTTTTCTTTCTGTGGACAACAGGCCCAGAGGAACAATACTTGTGGTCTTCACGGAGCACTTAGTCAATGGATGTGGCTAAATAGAGTCAGCCAGTGAGAAGAAGATAATAGAGGATACTGACACAGGTTCAATTCCCTGCACAACAATTTACTGGTTTTGTAGGTACACGTGGCTGACTCGACCTGCAAGTGTCTCGGTGAACCGAGTGCTCTTCCTACAGCCTAGTTACCTTGAAAGATTTTTGGAAGCATAATGTAGGGAAGTGACAAAGGCGATGTTGTTAACTGTTCTGTACATAAGGATAGATGGCCAGACAGAAAGATGATTGATTCATAGATAGATAGCTAGACAGACGACAGATGAAAGAAAGATAGATAGGTACATAGATTGATGATAGACATCATAGATAGATGATAGGAAGATAGATAGATAGATAGATAGATAGATAGATAGATAGATAGATAGATAGATAGATAGATAGATAGACAGATAGATAGACAGACAGATGGATAGATAGATATAGGTACATATTGATTTACGTAAAGATATTTCTAATAACGAGGAAAGCAATGGTGAGAGCACATAGCGAAACTACAGACAAAAGAGAAGACAGAAATATAGTTTAAAAAGTACAGTAAGCAGCCGTAAGAAGAAAAAAATCCTACCATTTGAACAACGTGGATGGAGCTAGAGGATATTATGCTCAGTGAAAAAGGACATGCGGAGAAAGACAAGTACCAAATGATTTCACTCATGTGTTGAGTATAACAACAAAGAAAAACTGAAGGAAAAAAACAGCAGAAGTCTCACAGAACCCAAGAGTGGACTAACAGCTACCAAAGGGAAAGGGACAAGGCAGGGTGGGTGGGAAGGGTTTGATAAATGTGGGGAGAAAGAAAGGGGGCATTAGGATTAGCATGTATAATGTGTGGGTGTGGGGAGCATGGGGAGGGCTGTACAACACAGAGAAGTCCAGTAGTGATTCTACAGCATCTTACTACACGCTGATGGAAAGCGACTGTAACGGGGTGTGGGGGGGGACATGGTGAAGGGGTCTACAGCATCCAACTATGCTGATGGACAGCTACTGTAATGGGGATTTAGGGGGGGACGTGGTGTACTTGGTGATCATAATGTTCTTTTCGTGATTGTGGATTAATGATAACAAAAAAATTTTTTAAGTGCAATAAGAACATAGCTCTCAATTCTCAGAATAAAAGGACAGGCTCTTCAGGACTCCAATGTAAAGACATAGGGTTAAAAGAAGGGATGAAAACTCAAGACCACCTACGTGCTCCCTTACAGGAGACTAACTTGAGATCCAAGGATGAAGATGAACTACAAGTTGAGGGGGTGGAAACATAGCTCTCAACGCTACTATTCCATTTCAGATAGACCTTCTCTCACATCTAAATATGTAAATGCACTGAAATTCCACCTCCACCTTGACAGCAGAGGGGAGCAGTTTCCCCACAAGCTAGCTGGGCTGCCACCTCAGCAAGTCCATGGGCCACTGGCCCAGAAGGACCCCGCGTGTCACCAAAAGGCAGTTCCCTTAACCAGTGACTACACACATACTCTCTGAAGATGGGCCACCAAGCAAGGCCACCGAGGTAATATCGGTGCACAGGCAAAAAGACATACTACTGGGCATGTACCTACCACGGACCCCGCAGGCCCGCCAGGGTGCTCCCTGCATGGGTCCTCGTATATTCCCTGCAGCTCATGCATCCGCCACAGCAGGAACGGCCCAGGGGCAGAGCAGCTGAAGGGCACTGGGCTGCACAGTTTCAAGAGCGCAGCCCACCAACCACACTATCCACACCCACTCGTGCCACCTACGCAGGAGAAGTTCCCACCCAAGGCCACTCCTCTCAAGACCCAAACACACAGCTAACTCACAAAAACAAACACAAGGAATTGAGACTGAGAAGGACACAGAGGAATCAAAGGGCACCTAGGGACAGAACGTTGACAAAATTGAGAAAACAGATATAGAGAGAGACAAATGATTGATACATAGATTCGACTGATATACATACATATAGATGATAGATTAATTAGATAGATACACAGATGATAGTAGATAGATGACAGACCATACATAGATAGATGACAGATAGATAGATAGAAAGATTACATAGATAGGTAAAGAGATAGATAGGTAGGTAGATAGGAAAGCATCATACTAAACTAAGCTATCTTTCACTCAAGATCATGTATGTGCTCCCTTACAGTAGACTCACTTGAGATCCCAGGACACGGACAAATTAAAATCTGCAGTGGCGGTGACAGGTACCCAAAAAAAGTGAAACTGAGAAACAAACAAACAAACAAATGGATTCTCTTTGAGTCCCCAGAGACAGTCAGTAGAAAATAGCCCTAACTGGCCACCATGAATTTTTTTTTGTTTGGTTTCAGCAGTTCCCAGAAATAGATTCCGTTGTACAGCAAAGTCCTTCTCAATTTTTCTCACCTCAATAACAGAATTGCTGTAATAATATGTGTCTGGGCTTTGGAAATCAGTGCATTTTATGATGTTCATGAATGTAAAAATGTAATAACCACTTAAGAGTGAAGGTTGGACACTCAAATAAACACGTCACTCCAAAACACACTTTTGTACAAAACTGCTCCTGTCTAGAAATAGGTGTTCATTTTTATTTGTCCCTCCTCCTATCAGAGGTGATCACACCGATGTCCTTCATACTTGGTGATGAGAAAAGCACCAAGTATACTTTTCTGACTACAACAGGCCCAGAGGAAGGATACTTGTGGTCTTCAGGGAAGACTTAGTCAATTATTGTGGCAAATTAGAGTCAGCAGGGGAGAAGGAGGTAAAAGAGGACAGAGGACAGAGATATGGGTTCAAGTCCCTGGACAACCATTTACTGGTTTTGTAAGCACACGCGGCAGACTCGACCTGCAATTGTCTCAGTGTACCCAGTGCTCACCATACGTCCTAGTTACTTGGCAAGATTTTTGGAAGTATAATGTAGGGAAGTGACATAGGCGATGTTGTTAACTGTTCTGTACATAAGGATAGATGGGAAGACAAAAAGATGATTGATTCATAGATACATAGATAGATGAGAGATTATAGATGGATGATAGACACGATAGATAGATGATAGGAAGATAGAGAGATACATAGATAGAAAGATAGAAGGATAGAGAGATAGGTAGATTGATAGATAGACAGTTACACAGATTCAGATACATATCGATTAACACAAAGCTATTGCTCATAACCAACAGATCAATGCTGAAAGCACATAGGGAAACTACAAACAGAAAGGAAGAATGAAGTCCAGCTTAAAAAGTGCAGTAAGCAGCCCTAAGAAGAAAACAAATCCTACCATTTGCAAGGATGTGGATGTAGCTAGACGGTAGCATGCTCAGTGATATATACCAGGTGGAGAAAGACAAGTAGCCAATGATTTCACTCATGTGTGGAGTATAACAACAAAGAAAAACTGGAGGAAATAAACAGCAGCAGACTCAGAGAACCCGAGAGTTCAATAACAGTTACCAAAGGGAAAGGGAATGGGCAATGTGTGTGGGAAGGGAGGGATAAGGGCAGGGAGAAGAAAGGGGACATTAGGATTAACATGTATAATGCGTGGGCTCGGGGGGGCAAAGGGAGGGATGTACAACACAGAGAAGACAAGTAGAGATTCTACAGCATTTACTACACGCTGATGGACAGCGACTGTAATGGGGTGTTTGTGGGGGGACATGGTGAAGCAGTCTACAGCATACAACAATGCTTATGGACAACGACTGTAAGAGGTTTTGGTGGGGACTTGGTGAAGGTGGGAGCCTAGTAATTATGATGTTCTTCACGTGATAGCAGATTAATGATTAAAAAAATGTTTTTAAGTGCAATATGGGCACAGCAATAAAACAGGCTTTGCGAGCTCCAAACAAAAGACACAGGGTTAAAAGAAGGGATGAAATCTCAAGATCACCTAAGTGCTCCCCTATAGGAGACTCACTTGAGATCAAAAGACACAGACAAACTACAATCCCCAGGGGTGGGGACAGCAACCCTACACAAGTGTAACTGAAAAGCAAACAAACAAACAAATGGATTTTGTTTGAGTCCCCAGAGACAAGTCAGTAGAAAATAGAACTATCTAGACACCGTGAATTCTTTTTGTTTGGATTCAGCAGTGCCCAGCCATAGATTTAGTGGTACAGCAACGTCCTTCTCATTTTTTCTCACCTCAACAAATGAATTGCTGTAATAATATGTGTCTGGACTTTTGAAATCAGTGGATTTTATGATGTTCTTGAAAGTAAAGTAGTAATAACCACCTAAAGAGGATAGTTTGGACACTCAAACAAACACGTAACTCCACAACACTCTCTTTGCTCCCAAACGCTGCTGCCTAGAAATAGGTGTTCTTTTTATTTGTCCCTCCTCCTATCAGCGGTGATCATGCCATTGTCCCTCAAACTTGGTGGTGAGCAAAGCACCAAGTATACTTTTCTGTCTAAACAGGCCCAGAGGAAGGATAGTTGTGGTCTTCTGGAAGCACTTAGTCAACGAATGTGGCTGAATACAGTCAGCAAGCTAGAAGGAGGTAAAAGAGGACAGAGGACAGAGATATGGGTGCAAGTCCCTGCACCACCATAAATTACTGGATTTGTAAGCACAAGCGGCTGACTCGACCTGCAAGTGTCTCAGTGAACCCAGTGCTCTACCAAAGGACTAGTTACTTTGCAATACTTTTGGAAGCATAATGTAGGGAAGTGACATAGGCGATGTTGTTAACTGTCCTGTACATAAGGATAGATGGCCAGACAAAAAGATGATTGATTCATAGATAGATAGATAGATGACAGATGACAGATAGACAGACGATAGACATGATAGGTAGATAGGAAGATAGACTGATAGACAGATAGATGATAGATAGATAGAAAGATAGAAAGATAGATAGATAAATAGAAAGATAGAAGGATAGACAGATAGATAGATAGAAAGATATATACAGATACATATTAAATAACACAAAGCTATTGCTCATAACCAGGAGATCAATGGTGAAAGGACATAGCGAAACTACAAACTAAAAAGGAAGAATGAAGTCCAGTTTAAAAACTGCCGTTTGCAGCCATAAGAAGAAAACAAATGCTACCATTTGCAATGACGTGGATGGAGCGAGACGGTAGCATGCTCAGTGAAATATTTCAGGCGGAGAAAGACAAGTACCAAATGATTTCACTCATGTGTGGAGTATAACAACAAAGAAACACTGAAAAAAAAAACAGCAGCAGACTCACAGAACCCGAATGTGGAGTAACAGTTACCAAAGGGAAAAGGACTGAGAAGGGTTTTTGGGAAGGGAGGGATAAGGGTGGGGAGAAAGAAAAGGGAGATTAGGATAAGCATGTATAATGCGTGAGGGCGGGGTCGCATGGCGAGTGCTGTACAACACAGAGAAGACAAGTAGATATTCTACAGCATCTTACTACACGCTGAAGGACAGCGACTGTAATGGGGTGTGTGTGGGGCTACATCGTGAACGGGTCTACAGCATCCATCTCTGCTAACTGACAGCAACTGTAAGAGGTTTTTGGGAGGGACTTGGTGAAGGGGGGAGTCTAGTAAACATAATGTTCTTCACGTGATTGTAGATTAATGATAACAAAAACAATTTTTTAATTGCAATAAGGGCACAGCTCTGAATCATCAGAATAAAAGGACAGGCTTTGAGTGCTCCAAACAAATGACACAGGGTTAAAAGAAGGGATGAAAACTCAAGACCACCTTCGTGCTCCCTTACAGGAGACTCTCTTGAGATCCAAGGACACAGACAATCTAAATGCCGAAGGGTTGTGTACAGGTACCCAACACAGTGAAACTGAAAAACAAACAATCCTAGAATGGATTCTGTTTGAGTCCACAGAGACAGTCAGTAGAAAATAGCCCTATCTGGCCAACGTGAATTCTTTTTGTTTGGTTTCAGCATTGCCCAGCCATAGATTTAGTGGTACAGCAACGTCTTTCTCATTTTCTCTCAACTCAACAATTGAATTGCTGTAAAAGTATACGTCTGGACCTTTGAGATCAGTGGGTTTTATGAAGTTCATGAATGTAAAGAAGTAATAACTATATAAAGAGGGAAGTTTGGACACTGAAATAAACACGTCACTCCACAACACACTCTTTGCTCCCAACTGCTCCTGTCTAGCAACTGGTGTTCCTTTTCATTTGTCGTTCCATCCTATCAGCGGTGATCACGCCAATGTCCCTCAAACATGGTGGTGAGCAAAGCAGCAAGTTTTCTTTCTGTGGACAACAGGCCCAGAGGAACAATACTTGTGGTCTTCACGGAGCACTTAGTCAATGGATGTGGCTAAATAGAGTCAGCCAGTGAGAAGAAGATAATAGAGGATACTGACACAGGTTCAATTCCCTGCACAACAATTTACTGGTTTTGTAGGTACACGTGGCTGACTCGACCTGCAAGTGTCTCGGTGAACCGAGTGCTCTTCCTACAGCCTAGTTACCTTGAAAGATTTTTGGAAGCATAATGTAGGGAAGTGACAAAGGCGATGTTGTTAACTGTTCTGTACATAAGGATAGATGGCCAGACAGAAAGATGATTGATTCATAGATAGATAGCTAGACAGACGACAGATGAAAGATAGATAGATAGGTACATAGATTGATGATAGACATCATAGATAGATGATAGGAAGATAGATAGATAGATAGATAGATAGATAGATAGATAGATAGATAGATAGATAGACAGATAGACAGACAGACAGATGGATAGATAGATATAGGTACATATTGATTTACGTAAAGATATTTCTAATAACGAGGAGAGCAATGGTGAGAGCACATAGCGAAACTACAGACAAAAGAGAAGACAGAAATATAGTTTAAAAAGTACAGTAAGCAGCCGTAAGAAGAAAAAAATCCTACCATTTGAACAACGTGGATGGAGCTAGAGGATATTATGCTCAGTGAAAAAGGCCATGCGGAGAAAGACAAGTACCAAATGATTTCACTCATGTGTTGAGTATAACAACAAAGAAAAACTGAAGGAAAAAAACAGCAGAAGTCTCACAGAACCCAAGAGTGGACTAACAGCTACCAAAGGGAAAGGGACAAGGCAGGGTGGGTGGGAAGGGTTTGATAAATGTGGGGAGAAAGAAAGGGGGCATTAGGATTAGCATGTATAATGTGTGGGTGTGGGGAGCATGGGGAGGGCTGTACAACACAGAGAAGTCCAGTAGTGATTCTACAGCATCTTACTACACGCTGATGGAAAGCGACTGTAACGGGGTGTGGGGGGGGACATGGTGAAGGGGTCTACAGCATCCAACTATGCTGATGGACAGCTACTGTAATGGGGATTTAGGGGGGGACGTGGTGTACTTGGTGATCATAATGTTCTTTTCGTGATTGTGGATTAATGATAACAAAAAAATTTTTTAAGTGCAATAAGGACATAGCTCTCAATTCTCAGAATAAAAGGACAGGCTCTTCAGGACTCCAATGTAAAGACATAGGGTTAAAAGAAGGGATGAAAACTCAAGACCACCTACGTGCTCCCTTACAGGAGACTAACTTGAGATCCAAGGACGAAGATGAACTACAAGTTGAGGGGGTGGAAACATAGCTCTCAACGCTACTATTCCATTTCAGATAGACCTTCTCTCACATCTAAATGTGTAAATGCACTGAAATTCCACCTCCACCTTGACAGCAGAGGGGAGCAGTTTCCCCACAAGCTAGCTGGGCTGCCACCTCAGCAAGTCCATGGGCCACTGGCCCAGAAGGACCCCGCGTGTCACCAAACGGCAGTTCCCTTATCCAGTGACTACACACATACTCTCTGAAGATGGGCCACCAAGCAAGGCCACCGAGGTAATATCGGTGCACAGGCAAAAAGACATACTACTGGGCATGTACCTACCACGGACCCCGCAGGCCCGCCAGGGTGCTCCCTGCATGGGTCCTCGTATATTCCCTGCAGCTCATGCATCCGCCACAGCAGGAACGGCCCAGGGGCAGAGCAGCTGGAGGGCACTGGGCTGCACAGTTTCAAGAGCGCAGCCCACCAACCACACTATCCACACCCACTCGTGCCACCTACGCAGGAGAAGTTCCCACCCAAGGCCACTCCTCTCAAGACCCAAACACACAGCTAACTCACAAAAACAAACACAAGGAATTGAGACTGAGAAGGACACAGAGGAATCAAAGTGCACCTAGGGACAGAACGTTGACAAAATTGAGAAAACAGATATAGAGAGAGACAAATGATTGATACATAGATTCGACTGATATACATACATATAGATGATAGATTAATTAGATAGATACACAGATGATAGTAGATAGATGACAGACCATACATAGATAGATGACAGATAGATAGATAGAAAGATTACATAGATAGGTAAAGAGATAGATAGGTAGGTAGATAGGAAAGCATCATACTAAACTAAGCTATCTTTCACTCAAGATCATGTATGTGCTCCCTTACAGTAGACTCACTTGAGATCCCAGGACACGGACAAATTAAAATCTGCAGTGGCGGTGACAGGTACCCAAAAAAAGTGAAACTGAGAAACAAACAAACAAACAAATGGATTCTCTTTGAGTCCCCAGAGACAGTCAGTAGAAAATAGCCCTAACTGGCCACCATGAATTTTTTTTTGTTTGGTTTCAGCAGTTCCCAGAAATAGATTCCGTTGTACAGCAAAGTCCTTCTCAATTTTTCTCACCTCAATAACAGAATTGCTGTAATAATATGTGTCTGGGCTTTGGAAATCAGTGCATTTTATGATGTTCATGAATGTAAAAATGTAATAACCACTTAAGAGTGAAGGTTGGACACTCAAATAAACACGTCACTCCAAAACACACTTTTGTACAAAACTGCTCCTGTCTAGAAATAGGTGTTCATTTTTATTTGTCCCTCCTCCTATCAGAGGTGATCACACCGATGTCCTTCATACTTGGTGATGAGAAAAGCACCAAGTATACTTTTCTGACTACAACAGGCCCAGAGGAAGGATACTTGTGGTCTTCAGGGAAGACTTAGTCAATTATTGTGGCAAATTAGAGTCAGCAGGGGAGAAGGAGGTAAAAGAGGACAGAGGACAGAGATATGGGTTCAAGTCCCTGGACAACCATTTACTGGTTTTGTAAGCACACGCGGCAGACTCGACCTGCAATTGTCTCAGTGTACCCAGTGCTCACCATACGTCCTAGTTACTTGGCAAGATTTTTGGAAGCATAATGTAGGGAAGTGACATAGGCGATGTTGTTAACTGTTCTGTACATAAGGATAGATGGGAAGACAAAAAGATGATTGATTCATAGATACATAGATAGATGAGAGATTATAGATGGATGATAGACACGATAGATAGATGATAGGAAGATAGAGAGATACATAGATAGAAAGATAGAAGGATAGAGAGATAGGTAGATTGATAGATAGACAGACAGTTACACAGATTCAGATACATATCGATTAACACAAAGCTATTGCTCATAACCAACAGATCAATGCTGAAAGCACATAGGGAAACTACAAACAGAAAGGAAGAATGAAGTCCAGCTTAAAAAGTGCAGTAAGCAGCCCTAAGAAGAAAACAAATCCTACCATTTGCAAGGATGTGGATGTAGCTAGACGGTAGCATGCTCAGTGATATATACCAGGTGGAGAAAGACAAGTAGCCAATGATTTCACTCATGTGTGGAGTATAACAACAAAGAAAAACTGGAGGAAATAAACAGCAGCAGACTCAGAGAACCCGAGAGTTCAATAACAGTTACCAAAGGGAAAGGGAATGGGCAATGTGTGTGGGAAGGGAGGGATAAGGGCAGGGAGAAGAAAGGGGACATTAGGATTAACATGTATAATGCGTGGGCTCGGGGGGGCAAAGGGAGGGATGTACAACACAGAGAAGACAAGTAGAGATTCTACAGCATTTACTACACGCTGATGGACAGCGACTGTAATGGGGTGTTTGTGGGGGGACATGGTGAAGCAGTCTACAGCATACAACAATGCTTATGGACAACGACTGTAAGAGGTTTTGGTGGGGACTTGGTGAAGGTGGGAGCCTAGTAATTATGATGTTCTTCACGTGATAGCAGATTAATGATTAAAAAAATGTTTTTAAGTGCAATATGGGCACAGCAATAAAACAGGCTTTGCGAGCTCCAAACAAAAGACACAGGGTTAAAAGAAGGGATGAAATCTCAAGATCACCTAAGTGCTCCCCTATAGGAGACTCACTTGAGATCAAAAGACACAGACAAACTACAATCCCCAGGGGTGGGGACAGCAACCCTACACAAGTGTAACTGAAAAGCAAACAAACAAACAAATGGATTTTGTTTGAGTCCCCAGAGACAAGTCAGTAGAAAATAGAACTATCTAGACACCGTGAATTCTTTTTGTTTGGATTCAGCAGTGCCCAGCCATAGATTTAGTGGTACAGCAACGTCCTTCTCATTTTTTCTCACCTCAACAAATGAATTGCTGTAATAATATGTGTCTGGACTTTTGAAATCAGTGGATTTTATGATGTTCTTGAAAGTAAAGTAGTAATAACCACCTAAAGAGGATAGTTTGGACACTCAAACAAACACGTAACTCCACAACACTCTCTTTGCTCCCAAACGCTGCTGCCTAGAAATAGGTGTTCTTTTTATTTGTCCCTCCTCCTATCAGCGGTGATCATGCCATTGTCCCTCAAACTTGGTGGTGAGCAAAGCACCAAGTATACTTTTCTGTCTAAACAGGCCCAGAGGAAGGATAGTTGTGGTCTTCTGGAAGCACTTAGTCAACGAATGTGGCTGAATACAGTCAGCAAGCTAGAAGGAGGTAAAAGAGGACAGAGGACAGAGATATGGGTGCAAGTCCCTGCACCACCATAAATTACTGGATTTGTAAGCACAAGCGGCTGACTCGACCTGCAAGTGTCTCAGTGAACCCAGTGCTCTACCAAAGGACTAGTTACTTTGCAATACTTTTGGAAGCATAATGTAGGGAAGTGACATAGGCGATGTTGTTAACTGTCCTGTACATAAGGATAGATGGCCAGACAAAAAGATGATTGATTCATAGATAGATAGATAGATGACAGATGACAGATAGACAGACGATAGACATGATAGGTAGATAGGAAGATAGACTGATAGACAGATAGATGATAGATAGATAGATAGATAGAAAGATAGATAGATAAATAGAAAGATAGAAGGATAGACAGATAGATAGATAGAAAGATATATACAGATACATATTAAATAACACAAAGCTATTGCTCATAACCAGGAGATCAATGGTGAAAGGACATAGCGAAACTACAAACTAAAAAGGAAGAATGAAGTCCAGTTTAAAAACTGCCGTTTGCAGCCATAAGAAGAAAACAAATGCTACCATTTGCAATGACGTGGATGGAGCGAGACGGTAGCATGCTCAGTGAAATATTTCAGGCGGAGAAAGACAAGTACCAAATGATTTCACTCATGTGTGGAGTATAACAACAAAGAAACACTGAAAAAAAAAACAGCAGCAGACTCACAGAACCTGAATGTGGAGTAACAGTTACCAAAGGGAAAAGGACTGAGAAGGGTTTTTGGGAAGGGAGGGATAAGGGTGGGGAGAAAGAAAAGGGAGATTAGGATAAGCATGTATAATGCGTGAGGGCGGGGTCGCATGGCGAGTGCTGTACAACACAGAGAAGACAAGTAGATATTCTACAGCATCTTACTACACGCTGAAGGACAGCGACTGTAATGGGGTGTGTGTGGGGCTACATCGTGAACGGGTCTACAGCATCCATCTCTGCTAACTGACAGCAACTGTAAGAGGTTTTTGGGAGGGACTTGGTGAAGGGGGGAGTCTAGTAAACATAATGTTCTTCACATGATTGTAGATTAATGATAACAAAAACAATTTTTTAATTGCAATAAGGGCACAGCTCTGAATCATCAGAATAAAAGGACAGGCTTTGAGTGCTCCAAACAAATGACACAGGGTTAAAAGAAGGGATGAAAACTCAAGACCACCTTCGTGCTCCCTTACAGGAGACTCTCTTGAGATCCAAGGACACAGACAATCTAAATGCCGAAGGGTTGTGTACATGTACCCAACACAGTGAAACTGAAAAACAAACAATCCTAGAATGGATTCTGTTTGAGTCCACAGAGACAGTCAGTAGAAAATAGCCCTATCTGGCCAACGTGAATTCTTTTTGTTTGGTTTCAGCATTGCCCAGCCATAGATTTAGTGGTACAGCAACGTCTTTCTCATTTTCTCTCAACTCAACAATTGAATTGCTGTAAAAGTATACGTCTGGACCTTTGAGATCAGTGGGTTTTATGAAGTTCATGAATGTAAAGAAGTAATAACTATATAAAGAGGGAAGTTTGGACACTGAAATAAACACGTCACTCCACAACACACTCTTTGCTCCCAACTGCTCCTGTCTAGCAACTGGTGTTCCTTTTCATTTGTCGTTCCATCCTATCAGCGGTGATCACGCCAATGTCCCTCAAACATGGTGGTGAGCAAAGCAGCAAGTTTTCTTTCTGTGGACAACAGGCCCAGAGGAACAATACTTGTGGTCTTCACGGAGCACTTAGTCAATGGATGTGGCTAAATAGAGTCAGCTAGTGAGAAGAAGATAATAGAGGATACTGACACAGGTTCAATTCCCTGCACAACCATTTACTGGTTTTGTAGGTACACGTGGCTGACTCGACCTGCAAGTGTCTCGGTGAACCGAGTGCTCTTCCTACAGCCTAGTTTCCTTGAAAGATTTTTGGAAGCATAATGTAGGGAAGTGACAAAGGCGATGTTGTTAACTGTTCTGTACATAAGGATAGATGGCCAGACAGAAAGATGATTGATTCATAGATAGATAGCTAGACAGACGACAGATGAAAGATAGATAGATAGGTACATAGATTGATGATAGACATCATAGATAGATGATAGGAAGATAGATAGATAGATAGATAGATAGATAGATAGATAGATAGATAGATAGATAGACAGATAGATAGACAGACAGATGGATAGATAGATATAGGTACATATTGATTTACGTAAAGATATTTCTAATAACGAGGAGAGCAATGGTGAGAGCACATAGCGAAACTACAGACAAAAGAGAAGACAGAAATATAGTTTAAAAAGTACAGTAAGCAGCCGTAAGAAGAAAAAAATCCTACCATTTGAACAACGTGGATGGAGCTAGAGGATATTATGCTCAGTGAAAAAGGCCATGCGGAGAAAGACAAGTACCAAATGATTTCACTCATGTGTTGAGTATAACAACAAAGAAAAACTGAAGGAAAAAAACAGCAGAAGTCTCACAGAACCCAAGAGTGGACTAACAGCTACCAAAGGGAAAGGGACAAGGCAGGGTGGGTGGGAAGGGTTTGATAAATGTGGGGAGAAAGAAAGGGGGCATTAGGATTAGCATGTATAATGTGTGGGTGTGGGGAGCATGGGGAGGGCTGTACAACACAGAGAAGTCCAGTAGTGATTCTACAGCATCTTACTACACGCTGATGGAAAGCGACTGTAACGGGGTGTGGGGGGGGACATGGTGAAGGGGTCTACAGCATCCAACTATGCTGATGGACAGCTACTGTAATGGGGATTTAGGGGGGGACGTGGTGTACTTGGTGATCATAATGTTCTTTTCGTGATTGTGGATTAATGATAACAAAAAAATTTTTTAAGTGCAATAAGGACATAGCTCTCAATTCTCAGAATAAAAGGACAGGCTCTTCAGGACTCCAATGTAAAGACATAGGGTTAAAAGAAGGGATGAAAACTCAAGACCACCTACGTGCTCCCTTACAGGAGACTAACTTGAGATCCAAGGACGAAGATGAACTACAAGTTGAGGGGGTGGAAACATAGCTCTCAACGCTACTATTACATTTCAGATAGACCTCACTCACATCTAAATGCGTAAATGCACTGAAATTCCACCTCCACCTTGACAGCAGAGGGGAGCAGTTTCCCCACAAGCTAGCTGGGCTGCCACCTCAGCAAGTCCATGGGCCACTGGCCCAGAAGGACCCCGCGTGTCACCAAAAGGCAGTTCCCTTAACCAGTGACTACACACATACTCTCTGAAGATGGGCCACCAAGCAAGGCCACCGAGGTAACATTGGTGCACAGGCAAAAAGACATACTACTGGGCATGTACCTACCACGGACCCCGCAGGCCCGCCAGGGTGCTCCCTGCATGGGGCCTCGTATATTCCCTGCAGCTCATGCATCCGCCACAGCAGGAACGGCCCAGGGGCAGAGCAGCTGAAGGGCACTGGGCTGCACAGTTTCAAGAGCGCAGCCCACCAACCACACTATCCACACCCACTCGTGCCACCTACGCAGGAGAAGTTCCCACCCAAGGCCACTCCTCTCAAGACCCAAACACACAGCTAACTCACAAAAACAAACACAAGGAATTGAGACTGAGAAGGACACAGAGGAATCAAAGTGCACCTAGGGACAGAACGTTGACAAAATTGAGAAAACAGATATAGAGAGAGACAAATGATTGATACATAGATTCGACTGATATACATACATATAGATGATAGATTAATTAGATAGATACACAGATGATAGTAGATAGATGACAGACCATACATAGATAGATGACAGATAGATAGATAGAAAGATTACATAGATAGGTAAAGAGATAGATAGGTAGGTAGATAGGAAAGCATCATACTAAACTAAGCTATCTTTCACTCAAGATCATGTATGTGCTCCCTTACAGTAGACTCACTTGAGATCCCAGGACACGGACAAATTAAAATCTGCAGTGGCGGTGACAGGTACCCAAAAAAAGTGAAACTGAGAAACAAACAAACAAACAAATGGATTCTCTTTGAGTCCCCAGAGACAGTCAGTAGAAAATAGCCCTAACTGGCCACCATGAATTTTTTTTTGTTTGGTTTCAGCAGTTCCCAGAAATAGATTCCGTTGTACAGCAAAGTCCTTCTCAATTTTTCTCACCTCAATAACAGAATTGCTGTAATAATATGTGTCTGGGCTTTGGAAATCAGTGCATTTTATGATGTTCATGAATGTAAAAATGTAATAACCACTTAAGAGTGAAGGTTGGACACTCAAATAAACACGTCACTCCAAAACACACTTTTGTACAAAACTGCTCCTGTCTAGAAATAGGTGTTCATTTTTATTTGTCCCTCCTCCTATCAGAGGTGATCACACCGATGTCCTTCATACTTGGTGATGAGAAAAGCACCAAGTATACTTTTCTGACTACAACAGGCCCAGAGGAAGGATACTTGTGGTCTTCAGGGAAGACTTAGTCAATTATTGTGGCAAATTAGAGTCAGCAGGGGAGAAGGAGGTAAAAGAGGACAGAGGACAGAGATATGGGTTCAAGTCCCTGGACAACCATTTACTGGTTTTGTAAGCACACGCGGCAGACTCGACCTGCAATTGTCTCAGTGTACCCAGTGCTCACCATACGTCCTAGTTACTTGGCAAGATTTTTGGAAGCATAATGTAGGGAAGTGACATAGGCGATGTTGTTAACTGTTCTGTACATAAGGATAGATGGGAAGACAAAAAGATGATTGATTCATAGATACATAGATAGATGAGAGATTATAGATGGATGATAGACACGATAGATAGATGATAGGAAGATAGAGAGATACATAGATAGAAAGATAGAAGGATAGAGAGATAGGTAGATTGATAGATAGACAGACAGTTACACAGATTCAGATACATATCGATTAACACAAAGCTATTGCTCATAACCAACAGATCAATGCTGAAAGCACATAGGGAAACTACAAACAGAAAGGAAGAATGAAGTCCAGCTTAAAAAGTGCAGTAAGCAGCCCTAAGAAGAAAACAAATCCTACCATTTGCAAGGATGTGGATGTAGCTAGACGGTAGCATGCTCAGTGATATATACCAGGTGGAGAAAGACAAGTAGCCAATGATTTCACTCATGTGTGGAGTATAACAACAAAGAAAAACTGGAGGAAATAAACAGCAGCAGACTCAGAGAACCCGAGAGTTCAATAACAGTTACCAAAGGGAAAGGGAATGGGCAATGTGTGTGGGAAGGGAGGGATAAGGGCAGGGAGAAGAAAGGGGACATTAGGATTAACATGTATAATGCGTGGGCTCGGGGGGGCAAAGGGAGGGATGTACAACACAGAGAAGACAAGTAGAGATTCTACAGCATTTACTACACGCTGATGGACAGCGACTGTAATGGGGTGTTTGTGGGGGGACATGGTGAAGCAGTCTACAGCATACAACAATGCTTATGGACAACGACTGTAAGAGGTTTTGGTGGGGACTTGGTGAAGGTGGGAGCCTAGTAATTATGATGTTCTTCACGTGATAGCAGATTAATGATTAAAAAAATGTTTTTAAGTGCAATATGGGCACAGCAATAAAACAGGCTTTGCGAGCTCCAAACAAAAGACACAGGGTTAAAAGAAGGGATGAAATCTCAAGATCACCTAAGTGCTCCCCTATAGGAGACTCACTTGAGATCAAAAGACACAGACAAACTACAATCCCCAGGGGTGGGGACAGCAACCCTACACAAGTGTAACTGAAAAGCAAACAAACAAACAAATGGATTTTGTTTGAGTCCCCAGAGACAAGTCAGTAGAAAATAGAACTATCTAGACACCGTGAATTCCTTTTGTTTGGATTCAGCAGTGCCCAGCCATAGATTTAGTGGTACAGCAACGTCCTTCTCATTTTTTCTCACCTCAACAAATGAATTGCTGTAATAATATGTGTCTGGACTTTTGAAATCAGTGGATTTTATGATGTTCTTGAAAGTAAAGTAGTAATAACCACCTAAAGAGGATAGTTTGGACACTCAAACAAACACGTAACTCCACAACACTCTCTTTGCTCCCAAACGCTGCTGCCTAGAAATAGGTGTTCTTTTTATTTGTCCCTCCTCCTATCAGCGGTGATCATGCCATTGTCCCTCAAACTTGGTGGTGAGCAAAGCACCAAGTATACTTTTCTGTCTAAACAGGCCCAGAGGAAGGATAGTTGTGGTCTTCTGGAAGCACTTAGTCAACGAATGTGGCTGAATACAGTCAGCAAGCTAGAAGGAGGTAAAAGAGGACAGAGGACAGAGATATGGGTGCAAGTCCCTGCACCACCATAAATTACTGGATTTGTAAGCACAAGCGGCTGACTCGACCTGCAAGTGTCTCAGTGAACCCAGTGCTCTACCAAAGGACTAGTTACTTTGCAATACTTTTGGAAGCATAATGTAGGGAAGTGACATAGGCGATGTTGTTAACTGTCCTGTACATAAGGATAGATGGCCAGACAAAAAGATGATTGATTCATAGATAGATAGATAGATGACAGATGACAGATAGACAGACGATAGACATGATAGGTAGATAGGAAGATAGACTGATAGACAGATAGATGATAGATAGATAGATAGATAGAAAGATAGATAGATAAATAGAAAGATAGAAGGATAGACAGATAGATAGATAGAAAGATATATACAGATACATATTAAATAACACAAAGCTATTGCTCATAACCAGGAGATCAATGGTGAAAGGACATAGCGAAACTACAAACTAAAAAGGAAGAATGAAGTCCAGTTTAAAAACTGCCGTTTGCAGCCATAAGAAGAAAACAAATGCTACCATTTGCAATGACGTGGATGGAGCGAGACGGTAGCATGCTCAGTGAAATATTTCAGGCGGAGAAAGACAAGTACCAAATGATTTCACTCATGTGTGGAGTATAACAACAAAGAAACACTGAAAAAAAAAACAGCAGCAGACTCACAGAACCCGAATGTGGAGTAACAGTTACCAAAGGGAAAAGGACTGAGAAGGGTTTTTGGGAAGGGAGGGATAAGGGTGGGGAGAAAGAAAAGGGAGATTAGGATAAGCATGTATAATGCGTGAGGGCGGGGTCGCATGGCGAGTGCTGTACAACACAGAGAAGACAAGTAGATATTCTACAGCATCTTACTACACGCTGAAGGACAGCGACTGTAATGGGGTGTGTGTGGGGCTACATCGTGAACGGGTCTACAGCATCCATCTCTGCTAACTGACAGCAACTGTAAGAGGTTTTTGGGAGGGACTTGGTGAAGGGGGGAGTCTAGTAAACATAATGTTCTTCACATGATTGTAGATTAATGATAACAAAAACAATTTTTTAATTGCAATAAGGGCACAGCTCTGAATCATCAGAATAAAAGGACAGGCTTTGAGTGCTCCAAACAAATGACACAGGGTTAAAAGAAGGGATGAAAACTCAAGACCACCTTCGTGCTCCCTTACAGGAGACTCTCTTGAGATCCAAGGACACAGACAATCTAAATGCCGAAGGGTTGTGTACATGTACCCAACACAGTGAAACTGAAAAACAAACAATCCTAGAATGGATTCTGTTTGAGTCCACAGAGTACAGTCAGTAGAAAATAGCCCTATCTGGCCAACGTGAATTCTTTTTGTTTGGTTTCAGCATTGCCCAGCCATAGATTTAGTGGTACAGCAACGTCTTTCTCATTTTCTCTCAACTCAACAATTGAATTGCTGTAAAAGTATACGTCTGGACCTTTGAGATCAGTGGGTTTTATGAAGTTCATGAATGTAAAGAAGTAATAACTATATAAAGAGGGAAGTTTGGACACTGAAATAAACACGTCACTCCACAACACACTCTTTGCTCCCAACTGCTCCTGTCTAGCAACTGGTGTTCCTTTTCATTTGTCGTTCCATCCTATCAGCGGTGATCACGCCAATGTCCCTCAAACATGGTGGTGAGCAAAGCAGCAAGTTTTCTTTCTGTGGACAACAGGCCCAGAGGAACAATACTTGTGGTCTTCACGGAGCACTTAGTCAATGGATGTGGGCTAAATAGAGTCAGCTAGTGAGAAGAAGATAATAGAGGATACTGACACAGGTTCAATTCCCTGCACAACCATTTACTGGTTTTGTAGGTACACGTGGCTGACTCGACCTGCAAGTGTCTCGGTGAACCGAGTGCTCTTCCTACAGCCTAGTTTCCTTGAAAGATTTTTGGAAGCATAATGTAGGGGAAGTGACAAAGGCGATGTTGTTAACTGTTCTGTACATAAGGATAGATGGCCAGACAGAAAGATGATTGATTCATAGATAGATAGCTAGACAGACGACAGATGAAAGATAGATAGATAGGTACATAGATTGATGATAGACATCATAGATAGATGATAGGAAGATAGATAGATAGATAGATAGATAGATAGATAGATAGATAGATAGATAGACAGATAGATAGACAGATGGATAGATAGATATAGGTACATATTGATTTACGTAAAGATATTTCTAATAACGAGGAGAGCAATGGTGAGAGCACATAGCGAAACTACAGACAAAAGAGAAGACAGAAATATAGTTTAAAAAGTACAGTAAGCAGCCGTAAGAAGAAAAAAATCCTACCATTTGAACAACGTGGATGGAGCTAGAGGATATTATGCTCAGTGAAAAAGGCCATGCGGAGAAAGACAAGTACCAAATGATTTCACTCATGTGTTGAGTATAACAACAAAGAAAAACTGAAGGAAAAAAACAGCAGAAGTCTCACAGAACCCAAGAGTGGACTAACAGCTACCAAAGGGAAAGGGACAAGGCAGGGTGGGTGGGAAGGGTTTGATAAATGTGGGGAGAAAGAAAGGGGGCATTAGGATTAGCATGTATAATGTGTGGGTGTGGGGAGCATGGGGAGGGCTGTACAACACAGAGAAGTCCAGTAGTGATTCTACAGCATCTTACTACACGCTGATGGAAAGCGACTGTAACGGGGTGTGGGGGGGGGACATGGTGAAGGGGTCTACAGCATCCAACTATGCTGATGGACAGCTACTGTAATGGGGATTTAGGGGGGGGACGTGGTGTACTTGGTGATCATAATGTTCTTTTCGTGATTGTGGATTAATGATAACAAAAAAATTTTTTAAGTGCAATAAGGACATAGCTCTCAATTCTCAGAATAAAAGGACAGGCTCTTCAGGACTCCAATGTAAAGACATAGGGTTAAAAGAAGGGATGAAAACTCAAGACCACCTACGTGCTCCCTTACAGGAGACTAACTTGAGATCCAAGGACGAAGATGAACTACAAGTTGAGGGGGGTGGAAACATAGCTCTCAACGCTACTATTACATTTCAGATAGACCTCACTCACATCTAAATGCGTAAATGCACTGAAATTCCACCTCCACCTTGACAGCAGAGGGGAGCAGTTTCCCCACAAGCTAGCTGGGCTGCCACCTCAGCAAGTCCATGGGCCACTGGCCCAGAAGGACCCCCGCGTGTCACCAAAAGGGCAGTTCCCTTAACCAGTGACTACACACATACTCTCTGAAGATGGGCCACCAAGCAAGGCCACCGAGGTAACATTGGTGCACAGGCAAAAAGACATACTACTGGGCATGTACCTACCACGGACCCCGCAGGCCCGCCAGGGTGCTCCCTGCATGGGGCCTCGTATATTCCCTGCAGCTCATGCATCCGCCACAGCAGGAACGGCCCAGGGGCAGAGCAGCTGAAGGGCACTGGGGCTGCACAGTTTCAAGAGCGCAGCCCACCAACCACACTATCCACACCCACTCGTGCCACCTACGCAGGAGAAGTTCCCACCCAAGGCCACTCCTCTCAAGACCCAAACACACAGCTAACTCACAAAAACAAACACAAGGAATTGAGACTGAGAAGGACACAGAGGAATCAAAGTGCACCTAGGGACAGAACGTTGACAAAATTGAGAAAACAGATATAGAGAGAGACAAATGATTGATACATAGATTCGACTGATATACATACATATAGATGATAGGATTAATTAGATAGATACACAGATGATAGTAGATAGATGACAGACCATACATAGATAGATGACAGATAGATAGATAGAAAAGATTACATAGATAGGTAAAGAGATAGATAGGTAGGTAGATAGGAAAGCATCATA